>NC_052137.2:30177069-30486069 GCF_016086655.4 Lepeophtheirus salmonis | reverse complement strand
CTCAATTATGGATCCGGGTCCAATACTAAGGATGTCGGATAAAACTATAATATTTCTTAAGTCACGGTTTCCCAAACTTTACTATACCAAGATCCCCTACACCAATACATTTTTAGCTGAGCCCCCCTTTATACGAAACATGTCTACTATGGATGTGTAGACATATGTGTAGACTGAAAATAATCATCAATTCTCCATCTTCCTGTGAAATTCAATGTATTAGGAACCTTAATTTTTGGGGCCCCTATTGTAACTTGGGGCACTACGTACTCTGCGTATAAGGTAGCTCCGGTTCTGTTTGTATCTAATATAAATTTATGGGTCCGAATTTTCTAGCGATGTATCTTGTTTTAAGTGCCTTTTTTACCCAACGGAGCATGTATAAAAAATAACCCAGGCCGAAACCGTTGAAATGGACAAACCAGAGCCCATAGAGCTGCTGAACCGGGCCCAACCTTGAATACTAATCTAAAAAAATGAAATAATCAGATCAACTAATAACCCCATAACTCAACAAAATTTTACTACTTCAAAAATCTTTTGAATTCCATATTCAAGTCAATTTGTTCTGGACCCACTGATTAGAAAATCAGTAATTTTTTTTTTTTTTTTTTTTTTTAATTTCAACTTTTTTGAGTTTTTTTAACTATTAAACCCCATAAAAATTAGTATATTCTTTGTAAAATTATATGCTTATATTTGATATGCAATCAGCCAATGTTGAGACAATACAATTAAAAAAATATAAAAACCAACATATTTTAAGGGTTTTGTTTGAAAAGAAATACGCCTCACTGGCTCAACATTTTTTATGACAAATGACTTTATTTGAACAATGAATAATTAAGTTTTCATTCACAAAAGAGTATTTTTCTTACATATCTAGTTTAGGTATAATATTGATTTATTTTTTGTTTTTAATTAGGAAAGATTAATCAAAATTGTTACTATAATAACAACCAAATGGGTAAATACACTTAAATGATTTTTATTTTCAAAGTGAAATATGTGCTGCAGGTACTCGCAGCCTTGATACCAAATATACGACCGGCTGGCATAGGAAGAGGAAGATTTTTGTCGTAATTTACGTTTATTTGTCCTGGTGTCAGCATCTCCCTCTGAAAGAAGAATTATCACCTATATTGTTCTTGTGAAAAAAGCTATCTTAAATGTAGAAAGTTCTCCATTTATAGCTGTAATTAATATTCTCTCCCCCCTCCTCTCAAAATCATATAAAAGGTAGCTGATATTAACAATTCATTAAGTCATTAGTATAATATGTTTAGTTTTCGCCTTCTCTTCGAGTTCCTACACAAATCACAAATCTAGCTATAATACAGCCATTCATTTCAAGAGTATCTTGATAAAATCCGTTATTGACATGCAAATAATAGAACCTTAGTTGATGGTACTGAGAATATTGAAAAGTCAAGATTCAAATAGTTATGTTAATTCAGGGAAACAAAACTAGAATTTTTGGAAGAAGGTTGTGCAGGATTTGGATTTGAACGGTGAAAATAAAAGTTGCTATTTATTTTTAAGGAACCCACAATATCAAGGGGGCGATCTCTTTAATCACCCTTTTTTAACAACTCTAAACTTATGTAGCATGAATGAGACACAGATTATGAGACAATGAAAGTTATTTTGAGAAAAATAAAAAAGGTTATTCGTTACCACAAAGTTGGATCTCATTTATTTGTAGGATCTGAGGTGTAAAAAAAAGTATTCACAACTTTACTCTAGGATTGTATACAGAAGTATGGTCCCAAGAAGCCCCAAAGTTCCCAACATCGGAGTATTTTTGATAGCATTCCCAGGGGCTCCTGGCACTAAAATAACGGCTCCTCCTACTTCGTCATCACTTCCGTTCTGTGATGACGTTCCATCCCCACGATTACAGAGATCTCCTTTACAACGACTCCTATATGTGATATATACACCATCATCATCTTTACTTACGGCACTCCCTCGTGGACACACATTTGCTTCTCCAATTTTACAACAAGCACGAGTGAAATACATCTCATCCCCATTGATTTTAACTATTTTACGGGTATAGCAATGATCATGCTCCGGATTGTTGCAGACACTTGATGTTTGAGTCTCAGGATGTGTAATGCATTTTGGGTTAGGATTATTGGTGTCATGATTACAGGTGTAGCACTTAAGACCTGCAAAAATTATTAATAACTACTAGTGTTGAGAATTTGTGGAAAACCGATTTTTTATGTTTCTTTAATTGGTCAGATGCAGTTGCAGTGATGAAGTATAAGTACACATTATACAGGGTGATACAGATAAATTGGGATCATCTTTATAGGGTTATAACAAACAATCTAGATGGGGAGAACTTTAATTCATTTATTATTTGAGAGCTGAATTTAATGATATTGAATTATTCATAATTAGATCCACTTCTCTTGATAACCTTGGGCAAATGGCGACGGAAGTTTTAACAGGCCCGACCGACGTTGTGCAGATCCAGCATTGTACGGATAATGGACTTCTTCAAAGCCTCCACAGATAAATGATTATTGGGACAGGCCTCATGTTCGATCCTCCCAAAGGGATTGAAATCACATGGGTCCCATTACGTGCTGTTTGCAGGCCAAAAATCCGGCCTTCATTTTGTGGTAAAAACTTTCTGCTGTTGTTATTGTTTTGGCCTTGTGAGCAAGTGCACTGTCTTGTTTGAAGCTTTTTATTTCTTCCTCTGGCTACTCCATCCATCCAAGGAATGTCAATTTAAAGTGCAAAACCAGTACAATGGGAATGCTGATTCCGAACGAAGTCGCCAGGGCCTGTCAAAGCTTCAGGTGCCGTATGACCGAGGTTATCAGGAAAGACGGATTTCATTATGAATATTTCAATGTTATTAAATTTATCTTTCAAATATTTTTTTTGTTCCACCCTATCTAGGTCATTCGTTAAAAGCCTTTAAATTTTTTCCTGATTTATTTGTACCACTCTGTAGAATTAGAATGACTCTATCTTACCTAGAAATTGTCTTTGAAGTTCATATACAATAAGCATATTTCCTATTGGAGGCACAAACGAGTATCAAACCTAAACACATTTAGTTGTGTTTTGTACGGTTCTATCTTAAGTGATTTTTTCCAGACTGATTTGGACTGATATTTTGTTACAGACTGCAATCTCATATAAGGGATCGTTGTTTTTTTTTGTTTTTTTAAATATATATATATTCCTTTAAATGGTCAGATGGAGTTGAACTGATTAAGTATAAGTAAACATTCTAGTATTACATTTACTCCATCTCACCTAGGAATTGTCTTTGAATTCCATATACATTAAGTAGATGTCCTTCTCTAGGAACGACAGGGGCGCAAACACACACAAATTGAGTTTAAGTGAATAATTTATCCCGAGTCATTTAGATCGAAATTTAATTATTTTCAAATCGTTGACTGATTTTTGTGGTTTCAATACTTAGCCATTTTTTGGTTCACAGTCTACGATTTATGAGGCACAATTAACTTCATATGAGATTATTTTTTCAATATTCAGAATTTGGAAACACAGCTGAAGTTCTCAAAAATACATCAATCTAGACCGAATTTTAATTGAGAACGATAAAAATCTACTTTTTTAAAAGACAGATCCAGTCCAACTTTTACTTTTAGACGAGTACTGACAGAACTTTTTTTAAAGAATCAAGTTATATCGGTCCACTGAAAATTATTGTAGTCTCATAGAGGTCACGGATTTTCAGACCGAACCACAACACTAGTAACATATATTTTATTATGAAAAGAAACAAGGGGATCTTACCTTTAACGTTTGAAGAAGCTATGAAATACAATGAGATGAGTGTAAAAATAAGGTTAAACGGACTCATGTTTGAACGTTTGGCAATCGTTCCCTTGATAGGAGTACATAAATACATATAAAAGTTGAACATTATCTGCTAATTGATAAGGTTTTTTATGAGTGGATTAGAGGTATATGAAATATTATATACAAAGCAGTGAAAAAAATTTTATCTTAAATTTATCTTTAAATATATTGTCAATAAAAGTTGTATAGTGTGTTTTATTCATAATTCATATATATTCATAAGAATATATAAGAAATGCACCGGGCACACGCTTCAGGTGGTGGGGAAAGGGGGGGGGGGGCAGCAAGGGGACCATGACTAGTATTGTGTACGGTCATTATTTATTCAGTGCAAATGAGACTTAGGATCGGTCCTATGAGTCCTTAGGACTCTCAGTCCTGGGACTTTTTTCTAAAATTGTCAATGTTTTATTAAGCCAGAAATATATTTGATATATATTAAGAGCATTGCACACATATCTTGGAAATATATTCATATTTTCCTTGTAATACAACATAATACAAGCATGTATTATTTTTGCTTAGTTACATATGTAATTTCCTAGCAAAGGTTTACCCGACGTTGCTCGAGCCAAAGAGGGAGCGGGAAATCATATCGACAATGGTCAATGTTATTTCTACTTAACCCGCCCTTAGTGAACTGGGATTTTACACACCCTAAGATGGATAAAATGTTTCTTATTGCGTTTAATCTCAATTTTATCGTCAATACTTTTTAGTAAATATTAAATCTTGATATATGGAAGCTTTTTTATCTGGATAATGTCTTGTTTAAAATTTATTCGTATAGTTAGCCATTTTTAGATCGAGGTTGAGTTAACTTCATTTGTAATACATTTAGAGAATGAACTCATTATTACAGTTGTTTTTTTAAAGCTATTAATCACTTTTTGATTTAGAACTCAACCTTATATGACCCCCTCCCCAAAAAAATGGGATCATCTGTCTTAGCCTGACTAGCTTCGAAAGAGACACCCATGAAAAGTTTCAGCCTCTTAGGCTCAAAAGCATGGGGACCCATAAAGGACGCACAGAAACTATATTTTATATGTATACAGATTGTAATATATAATTAAGTAATTTAGTATATGATAAAACATCCTTAATCACGTCACAAGGGATCGATTTTTTAAAATGAACTGATAAATGGGACTAGACTGTGGTGCTCACTCATAAATAAAACCGACACAACATTAGCCAAGGGCGCTCCCATTTTTAAAAATAGATTTACTGTATTAAAAAAAACGTTCTAGTTATAAAATATACTTTCTCTTAATATCACATGAGAAATTCATTCGAATTTACAGTTGGTTCTGTTTTAATACTTCAGTTTCCATATCATATCTATAGTTCTAAAAAATGATCCCTCCCCTTTTTAGTCACTGCTCGGGCCCTGATCGTGTTCATCTTATTAAGATTGTATTTCAAAGGTGGGGATTTTAAATCTTAAATTTTAGACCTAAATATCTTGTCACCCCTTAGATATATGTTTATGAAAGTGTGCTCATCAGATTCAGATTCATTATTATGTGCCTCTGTACTCTGTAGCCTCTCGCCAAAGGACATAAATAACTCCATAAAGAATGCTACAGAGCTCAAATTGATGTTAACAGATCCAGTGTTATGTCAGACTTTGAAATTGTTGCGATTTGTACAAATCGGGGTAATAAGAGCTAATTTTTCCCGGTAAAACGCACATTTTTAGAATTTTCATGTTTTAAGAAAGGAAATATGGCATCTTACCCGCTCGGAATCTTAACTTTATGGACTATTATGCTTGGGGGTTCTTGGAGATATATTCTGATAAATATGCACAAACACTGTTGTGTCCTTTTGGGCTTTCATTCTCGAATCAGTGGGTAATATAGACAAGGAGTTCTTCATTAAGGCATTTGCCAGGTTCATGACCAGATTGGAGGTTGTTATAGAAACTTGAGGTGGTTGCCCTAAGTGATTTACTTCATTATGGACCCTGTCATGTAAGAGAAAAAGATTTGTTAATTGCTCAATTAATTTTGGGTAAGTAACGAATTTAGACTTCAATATCTTTGCAACCCTGATCCTATATATTACATATATCAGAATTATGTGATAAAACTGTGTACGGAAAAAAAAAGTCTTTGAGATACATTCCGAATACAAACACCGTGCGGTCAATATTGTTTTCCTTTGTACCGTGTGCAGGCCTAAGGAGATTATAAAACTTATGAAGCTCCTAAATTCAACTGTTAACGGTGTTGCCAAGTCTTTCAAGGAATTTGATGGGTTGGAAACACCTGTAAGGAAGACTCATGATCGTTCTGACAGCAAAAAAAAAACACATCCAAGACTTCCTGAATTGAAAGGAAAAAGGAAATTTAGTCTCTTAGCTCAGTGGATCTGAACCCCTTGTTCTATGTACTATATGTGAAGCGTCTTGGAGAGAGTTCAATAAACGTGCAGATAACACTGTTGAATCCTTACAGGCTTCTATTCTCGAACCAATGGGCAACATGGACAAATAGTTATTCATCAAGGTCTGTGCTATGTTCATGATCAGGTTGGAAGCTGTGGTTGAAACTGGTTGATTTGAGTGACTGACTTCATTAAGACCCCATCATGTAGGAACAACAGATTTTTGAATTGCTCAATTCATTTTTAGGAATGAAGTATAATAATACTTAACTTTCCCGGATTTAGATTACCAACCCCATATACATATACACTTTTTGTTAGTTATCAGGGATTAGAATGTTGAAAATTGGGGTCATCTTAATCAATATTTCAAAGAAAGAACCCATACCCAAAAAAATTATTTTGTATGAGGAATAAGTAGAGACAAACTAATAAATAAAATAGAAACTTTTTTTTAAAAATGTATGAATGTATTTATAAAAAGTTCTAAAAACTCTTAGATATACAATGAATATAAATATTAGTTTTATCCGTTGGATTATCAGGATTACAAGTTAAAGTCGGATATAATATTATAAAGATCTTTTTAATATAATAATAACAGAGATAATAAAAATGACTAGGTTTTCCAAGATTATCCCTCCAGCTCTTCTACACATAAGATTAATTTGTTATTGTCTATCTCTGTAACGTAAAGGAAGGGAAATGGATCTGTATCATAGTTGAAAATAATAGAAAGAAAGAAAAAAAAAGATCGTGTTTACCATGACAATTTGAAGAATATTTGGAAGGAAAGCAGCTTAGCTGTCATTGTTTATCATTAGATTAGCTGCAAGCAGCAATGAGATGAAGCAAATAAACAGAAATAAATCCTACTCCACATTACAAGCCCCTTCACCTTTGTACTCCAACTCCCCCCCACCCCCTCCCACCACTCCAAACTATTGTGAGCGAGAGGAGAGAGAGAGATTGTTCCACCATATTGAAGGATATATAGTCTTGGTGACTAGGGAAGGTGCACACAAGTTATCGGACTACCTCCTTTTTTATTTCACTTCCCCTCTCCTAAGCCCGCACTTGGAAGGATCGCCATTATTTTGACTGAGAAGAAAAGAGAAGAAAGATCACATGCATGTTTATTGCTTAAGTTCAAGACGTACCTACACTCATATGGCCCCCCTATCTAACACATTATTCAATGGCAAGCCTTTGTCTTATATTTTTTAGAAGGATTGCATGATACAATAAAGGTAAGGATGTGCATTGTATGCCTCAATCCTTGGGTAGAAAAAAATTTGAATCCAAGAAATGAGAAGGAAAAACAAAGGAACAACTTTTAAACAAAGCAGTTAATTAAATTCACTAAACTTTTATTTAAAATGGTTAAAATTATTTATAAAATCTAAACAATACAGTATCATGACAAATAAAGAATTTCCTTTCCTCAAATGTAATGTGTCAGGAGCATACTAAAAAAGGACTGGCCATAAAATGTAGATTCAAAGGAATGTTAAGCATTTTTATAAATTTTGGGGTGTATAATATCCCAGTTCACTAAGAGAGTGTTAAAGAACTACTTTTTTCTTTTTTTAAATAATGTTCGAATTTAAGTAATAAATATATAGATTAATTAAAAACATGTCATTTTTCATTTCTGGAGGTACTTATGTATCAGCAGCCTACTCATTTATATGGATATAAGTATAGTTTATATATGTCTTCCTTTGTCAAAACATAGATAATATAAATAACGAAGGTACATAACTTAGATGGAAAAAAAAGATCCATAGAAAAACATTGTCAGAGTATAGATTTGTTTTTGTGATTACTACATGGGGCAAAGAGAGAACGCGGAAATTGAGAATTAATTCACTCCTTCATTTTACAGTATATGGCTCGCTCAGGCCTGTCTGATTGTTGTAATATAATTCGAAAAAATTACACCTAAGACACTGGTTAAAGGGCTCTTCATACGTCAGTGATGATAGCTTTAATATTTTATAACTTACAAACAATAGTGTTCAGCATTGATTGGAGTAATTAGGGGTCCACAAACCGACAAACCTTGCTTTACTACTATAGAAGATAACTCCCCAACAAATCCTTAGTTTTACTGTACGTTGTTCATGAGTACATTGTTACTTAGTTACTCATTACGTTAGTGTTCTCTCCTCGATAATGAAAATGAAAGTATAAAAAATACTGTAATTTCACATTATTTATTATTAACTAATAGGAACCGGTTATTTTGCATGGATCCTAAAGTTAAAAATATTTACAGGAATCCATCTCAACAACAATACCCTAGGAAATTAGAGACTCTATTCTACAAGTCTACTTTTTGTACAAAAATGGACGTCCATGAGAAAGAAAAAATGAATTACAATTTATCTCCTGAGCCTTTAGTCTTACTTTTAACAATTTATGTTACCTATTTATTCATTTAATTACTGAGAATAGAACAATAAGAACAATCATTCCTTACAAACATAGTCTCAACTCCTTCTTTTGTTTTAACATTTTCTTTAGTTGAAGTATAGTTCTTATTTCTTGAGTATATACAAAGAGAAAAAGACCCCTTTTGAGCTTTGTAGAAATTTACACAACATTTTATTGATAATGGGTACTTGTGACAGATTTTTACGTTTCATTTTATATATGTATTGATCTAAAATGAATTTAAAATATCAGATTTTTTGTGTGTGTGTGTGACCCTTGTGTCAGCCAGTAGGCACCCCAGCGTTTTTAAGATACTTGAGAAAAGCTGACTTAGAAAGTAGTGAATGTTAGTCAAAATAGGGCATTAAAAAAAGTAACTATTTGAAAGAAATTAGCAATCCTTGAAAAGTTTTAATATAATAAGGGAGATATTTAATAATTATCTATTCTTTTTAACTCGGAAAACGAATTTAACAAAATGTTTTGACTTCTTGTTAAATATAAACAACAAAAATCCGCGCGTTATACGCAGTATAATTCTGTTTTATTTATAATTTTGTATGATTAACAATCATTTTTCTTTTTTGCAAATTGATTCTTTATTAGTATCTGCTTTTTTATACAAATTTTAATTTTGACTTGCATTGATTATTTTCAAGGTAAAAGTTCTACTGTACCTTTTTAATCGGGGAGTATATTACTATAAAGGCTTAGGACAGCTCCTAAAGATGGATCAGTATGGCTAAAACTTCGATTTCTTCATTTTTTGTCAGAAAGAGCCATGTCCACGTGACAATTTGGGTGAAAAATAAGGAACAGTATAAAATATTTATTTTACAGTTAAATTATTTGAATTTTTTCTCTCATATTTGTAGTAATATAAATTTTAATGGACCAAATTTTCTTGTTAAATTACAGCCACGTGGGTTTGCATATGACAATGAGAAGAAACCCTTGCGGAGGAGGCGTAACAAGGACTCTATTGAGTCCATTGAATCACTTGCTAATGTTCCTACGAAGCAGTACTCAGAGAGAATTGGTGCTCAGCAACCACAGTTGCATAATTGGTGAGTCAAATTTATATTTCGTATACAAATATTGAAATGTGTAATTAATTATTTTATGAAGACTGCGTTGGGATTTGCAACCAAGTATTGTTATATTATTAAAACATTCTTTGTAGATCAAATTCACAGTCATAAATTGAAATATGTGGTCCGTTAACACAAAAGCAAGTTAAAATATGTTTTTTTATTACATTTGTATACTTCATTTAATTATCATTCGTTTCTATCAACAAATTATTCTTATGAATCCTTTGGAAGCTCAAATAATTGCACTTAAATTATAAAAGTTATCGTCACAATACATATGATTTGAAAATGACTATATCAGGAGTGAATAAAGTATCATAAATCAAATAAAGGTGTTAAAATATATTTTATATTCTAGGGTCACATAAACCATCCCATAAATTTTTATACAATACCTATAACTACTCAAAATCAGTTTTTAAAAAAATGGACTTTATGAAAATATGAATTAAAAATAGACCCTTTTCCTGATTTTGTTCAAAGATTATGTTTTCTTAACTTCCCACATATTTATTCCATTTTCATACATTAATCATCTATATCAGAAATTTGTTCATCATAAAGTTGCTTAACTACTAATCATAAAAAGTTTAAAGATTAATCCACAAAATCATTTACGTCAATAGCAACAGAATGTAACTCAAATCTCAATCTTTTAATTGTTTAACCCGAAGCTAAAATTGATGAATGGTTTGTACTTAATCAAGGGGGTCCACAGAATTATATTTTGGGGCAGACTTGGTTTTTTGTTTTAAATATTTAAAAAATCCATAGTTTGTTTTTTAAATCAAGAATTAAATTTTTTGTAGGAAATATATTCAAAAATTACATTTCCTTATTAAATTTTTTGGAAAAAAATTTCAAAATCCATAGCCATTAACAAAAAAAAATTTGGGGATTTTTTTAATTTTACATTTTTTTGGAAAAAATAAAATTGAAAAAATAAACTTCAAATATGTAATTTTTTGAGAAAAAAAAAAATTCCAATATTAAATTTTTGAAAAAAAATTTAGAATCCATATCTACTAACAAAAATAATCAAGTTTTTGGAAAAAAACATCAAACATCCACATGTGTTTGCAAAAAATAATTTTTCGGAAAAAAAATTGAAAAATTAGATTTTTTAGACAAAAATTATAAAGACTTTTTTTTTAACTTAGGTATTGGGGGCTGCGACCCCTCCAGCCCACTATTAACATACACCCCTATTAATAACAAAAAAAATTATAGACTGAGGAACGAGTATTATTTATCAAAACTCTAGAAAATTATACTCATATTTTATTCGGCTGTTAAACGTAAATATGTTTATTTTTTTTTAAATATATAAAAATTACAAACTATCTAATGAAGGTTTTCTCATTTTTCCATGAGCAGATTCCGAGATATATTCGTATCTCGATAGTGAATACTAAATACCATGACATTTAAACATTTTTATTATATTAACAGACAAAATAAAACAATTGTAGCTTGAGGTGTTGGGTTTCTTTTGAAAAAATGTGAACAATTTTAGACATGTTTTTTGTAAAGAAAATATTTTTAATGACCGTTTTATAGAACATGTAATACTTTTCCTAAAAATGATAATTTTTAGTTTTTATAAATACTAACTATAAGTTGACTGTCACAGGCTTTGACTATCCCCGCAGGTTGAAATAGATAAAACAGATACAATAAAAACAAGGTCCTTAATTATGCAGTAAAATAAGTCTCGCTCCCCCCTTTTCTTCACGCTAAACGTAATGTGTAAAAAAATGATCTGTGTAAAGATACAACTAAGTACAGCGATTAAAAAAGGAAAAACGGTTGATGCGTGTGCTCTTTCTTCTTTTTTGTTCATTGCGCAATCAGTCGTGTTAACATCACCCTCTAAAAGAAGAATTTTCACCTATCTTTGTTGTAAATTTTGTTTTAAATGTAGAGTGTAACAGTAACTCTATTCTTCATGAATAAATTATATCTTGTTGAAGTTTAAAATCCAAAATATTCAGATTGCAATGCACACTCGCTAACTGGCAGCTGATATAAACAAGGGTCTTAATTCAGTATACCATATGTATACCCTTCTCCTTGCGCTCTTACACAAATCCCATCTATACTCATGTCCATGGATGAGTTGTCTAGAATAAAATAACTACTTTTACTAATTAATGGTTGTTGTGTGTTCTCTTTTATCGTTTTGTTCAAAATTTAATCGGTCGTTGTGGTAATAACTGTTCTTTCTGACATTTGCATTATTGCTTATCTTCGGTGCAAATTGTTATACAATGCATAATTAAATATATAAATATGAATTCAAATATATTTTTAAAGGATTTTCCCCCTGCACCAATGCTATATTTGTAAATAGAAAGTTCTTTTATTTATAGCAGTAATTCCCCAAAAATCACATAACAGGAAGTTCATACCCAATTAGCCTGTATATATGCATGAACCAAAGCCTTTTTTATTCTCCCATTTCCTCCCAAAAGAGGAATTGATTACTCACGTAATTGATATGTATGATATTCTTCCCTCCCTCACAAAATCTGGTTAAATGATATAACAATCAATTAGGCCCAATATGGAAAGCCTCTACCTCTTTTTTTAATAATGAAATGTTTCTATTTCATGCCAAGGATTTTTTTTTTTTCTTCATACACTTTTTCTTATTTTTTTTATTTTCTTCGATTTCTTGCCAAATTCTTGGTAAGATTTTTTTCATATCCATTACATACTTTTACTATAAGCATATTCTTCTTCTTTTTGGATTGGTTTCTAATATTTATGATCCAATCACCATCTTCCTCGTTAGAGGTTTTTTGCTTTTTTTTTTTTTTTGTTTATTCTATCAAATAGGAAGAAATCAAATTATTTTGATGTTATAAGTTGGTTTGCAAATAGTGAAGGATATTTTTGATGATTTTACCATGAATTGACGACTTTTGTTTTTAGTTATTGTTGTTCTTTTTTTCAAAATAAATTAAACCGATTCTTTATGTAACATCACATACTGCACAATCGGTGTAAATTGATTTTTTTTAATAAATATAAAAAAGATTGCTATTCTTTGATAGTGAAATTAAGATTATTTTCGTTTATTCAATCCCTCTCTCTTTTATTGGTCAAATAGAGTTACACCAATTAAGTTTAACTAAAGAAGGGATATGTTTACAGAAATAGTCAGTTTAGAAATTAGAACTGAAATAATGGTCATTGTGAGTGCCCGTTTCTCTTTATTGTCCATTATTTGATAGGTCGTCGTGGATTTAATATCTTCTTGTGAAGTAAGCATTACTAAAAAATCAATCTATAGAATCGCTCTACAGCCTATTATTAGCCAAAATTTGGGCTGAATGAACTCATATGTTTGTTCCCCTCTCTGACTATTTATGAATGTACATACATTGATCAATATATATTTTAGTTGGAAAAATGAGAAAAGTGCAATACTTTTTGTAACTGTGACCGGAATAGTGTGGGGTTTTTTTTCCAAATCTGTGATCATAATTCTTGCATTCTTAAACGGAGAACATCTTCGTAGAATGAAATCACAAGATGAAAAATGAAGAGTAACAATGAGCATTTGTTGTAGAGGTATAAGTGTAAGATCTTGTTGGACTCAGAGTAGAATTAAGGATTTACATTTGAGTAATTCCAGCCTATATATCATTGCTAAATACAGAGTAGGATTTCTGTTTATTTCCTTCATCCTAAGACTGCTCTCAGCTAATCTAATAAAACGTCATTACAGCTAAGCTGCTCTCCTTCAAAAAAATCTTCAAATGGTCAGGGTTACCATATTAATTTTCCGTTTATTTTTATTGAATATACTGGCAGGTTATGTATATTACAATACTTTTATGTAAAGGAGCGTCCGCAGGGGGTAAGTTGGAAAAAATTTTGGTTCTAAATTTGGGGGCTACAGCTCCTGTAGCCCCCCCAAATTTAGAAATGTTTACTTTTTAACAGCAAATTTAAAATTGATTTTTTTTTTCAAAAAAAAAAATACTTTTTTTGTAAACAGCTGTATATTTCAGGGGGAAAAAAATAAAAAATAATTTACAATCCAAAAACCAAGTTCTCTTGAAAAAATATAATCCCTGCAGACGCCCCTGAATGTATTAATCAATATTCTAGCAAATAAATAATCCAGATCTTTAACTACTATTTGATTAACTTTCTTAAATAATGTTCATTCAAATGTCTATACACAGTTATGTTAATCGTTTGTATTTATTAACTCATCCGATTTTTTTGGATATGGTAGTCTGAAAAATGAATATTATTCTCCTTGGCAGTTGTCTTTAATATTTAGTTCCTGAGTAGGGAATATCCTTTCTAAAATAGATTCAATTATATTCATCACCTGTTTAAACGTTCGTGTTCGGAGCGTAACCTTAAGGATTTGTTGCAGAGCTATAATTGTAAGTTCTGTTTGGGCTCAGTGTAGAATTGGGGATCAAAATCGTAGTAATTCTTGACAATGTCCTTGTTTATATCCTTTTCTCCTTCCTCCCTTGTCACAGCTGATTGTAGCGGATCTAATGAAACGTTATGAGTATCATTCTTTCTCTCCTCTAAAATATTATTCAAATTGTCAGGGTTACCATGGTGATTTTCGGTTTCTTTTTTTTAAATGCCCATTCTACAGTGGATTTTCATCATTAGCCTTACATACATTTATAACTTTATAACATTTATAATTGTGCATTCAGTTTTCTCTTTAAGGTATTCGTTATTTCATTTTTATTACAGCTGTTGTTATACATTACTACTACTTGTAAGCAATTTACATAAAGAAACGAGGGGGGAGATGAAGAAAATAATTCCGTTTAGTAGATTTTTTTTGGCAAGTTATTTATTAAATTATTTTCTTTATTTTAATGGTGATATTCTTGTTCCTTGTTTGAGATACCACAATATATATGTTTATTAGACTGGGTAGAAAATCAGAATTAGATAAATAGATGATGGCGATTATTTTGTAGATTGTAATTCAAAGAAACCCCATTTTATACCAGTCTTTCTTTCGATACAGAGTGGGATTTGAGATTATTTCCTTACACAGCTGCTTGCAGTTGATCTAATAAAAAGTTGTGAAGCTAAGCTGATCTCATACAAATCCTTCAAATTGCAAGGATTACCCCGTTTATTTTGGATATCTTTTATTTTTAGAACATTTATTATACACCACTGTTCATGGAGTTCCAGAGATCTTGAGTATTCATGCAGAATTTTTAATTCCCACATGAGGGGAATCAAAAATATGTGACTAAAACATTCTTTTGGCATTCTCATAACCTCTGATATCACTCTCACTTTAAGTAGTTTTTGGGCGGCAGAATGTTCATAGTCTTCCAAACTTGTACGACTAGGTTTAAATTCAGCTGCCCTAAATTTCACTGTGCTAAATGATGGTACACAGAACTTTTGATTTGCGTATAACTTTTCAAAACAAAATATTGAATCACAGCTCCATACTCGATTTTGTCCATTTTTACAAAAACCATCATATCAGCCCACTTAAACGACGGTTATATAATAACTGCTGATCCTAAATGATTGAAATTTTGTTGAGTAACTGTTAACAGATGCTGGATTAGAGGGATTAGCTTTTATTTACGAGTGTTTCCATCTTCATATTGAAGTCATAAACTTTCAGACCATCCTAATGTATATTTTGTATTTGTCCACACATCATGATAATTCCGTATTTACATTCAAAATGAATCACCACCCTTTCTCCTCCTTGTCTTCAAAATAGGTCAAAATAGAAATAGCTCAACGTGTGTTGACGAAAATCCAAAATAAATCTTTTTAAAAAAACCTCGCTCTCAACAATGAAACTAAGATGGGAAAAGTCACATACATCTAAAAACAAACAAAAAAATATTAAAAAAACATTAACTAAATCATTCCAGAGTCACGTACAATTTTTGTATTCTTATTTTTCAGACTTTTTACCATTATATATATATATTTCTTTAAATATTTGTTTGTATATTTTATATCATGGTGATGAATAAGGGAGAGTTTTTTAGTTGTTAATAGTAAAAAAATACTCAGTAATATCCAAACACATTTATGTAAATGGGTTATTAGTGATGAAAATCAGTTTTAGGTTATTTTGCCTATAGGAGATTTTACCATAGTCACGGCCTTTGTATATTTTTAGTAAGAAAGGGTAACCTAACGTTGTATAGACAAAGATGTAGCATACAATCACATTTACAATTGTCAATGTAATTTTCTTTATTTTTAGAACACTTCGGTGTGGGTAAGCATCACAGTATAGCACCTGTATAATTCATACATATATATATATATTATTATGATTTTTTTTAAATGTTATAAACATCAAATAACGTACCAAAGTATATAGATGCAAAAATTTGTGCAGATGGGAAGTCCATCTTTTACTTTTATCAAAAAATTATTAAATCCAAATTCGAGAAGAAAATTGCATTATACTATTTTGAACTACTAGTGGGGAGAAAAAGTTAATAACATTTATTGGGAATGTAAAGAGAAACAGACACCTACCAAATATTAGTTCTGTAATTGCAAAAAAAAAAGAGAATATTGTTGTTCAACAATAACCCTAAATGGCTGGTTTATTTGTGAAAATGTTTCAAAAATTATGGAAATTGAAAATAAACTGTAGTCATTAAAAGCTTTAAATGAATGTCCAAAATGCATCGTTTTGTGGTATTTCTACTTACAGATTAAAAATTGACGTTGGTTGTAAGAAAGAGAGAAAAAAAAGAAAAATTATTCAGAAAATGACAGATATTTCAGATAAAATCAATTTTTATGCAAACAAATTTTCAGTCAAATTTCTATACACTTTATTTTTCATTAGAAATCCATTTTTTTTTAAACTAAAAAATACGAAACTGCAATTTTCACCGATTTTTTTTTTTTTTTCCCGATCACAAATTTAGAAAACGTCGTTATTCGTATATTTGTTTTATGAGACGTCAGTCACTTTTTGATTTAAAACTCAACCTCTTATCTTGACTTCTTGAGCTCCAAAAAACAATTATGTGTTTTGGATATAGATTAAGCCCCCTTATATGACCCTAAAAAAACGACACCCACGTCTTAGCCTGACCAAGTTCACAAGAGCCACCCATGCAAAGGTTCAACCTCTTAGGTCCAACCGTGGTGGGACCCATAAAGGACACACAAACTGTATAGACATATTCTCGTTCAATGTTCATGACCAAGGAATTTAACATCAGAAATGATGTTTTTCACCAAAACAGGTTGAATGATTGAAGTTTGTGCTTCTCCAAATAGTACTACGCCTCATTGTCTATTCCTTTTTCATTATTGGATAATCACTTTTTTCCTTTTTTTTTTCTTCTTGTTCTAGCTGTATAATTAATTTGATCTAGATACAACAGTTAATTTCGAACCGAACATATAAAAACCTTATAAGACGGTTCATCAAATCATACTAATTTTGAAATTTTTGAGGACGTCTAAGTATTGATTCACTACGTTCGAGAGAGTTCATGAATGATGAAGATTTTTTGGGCAGTTATCTTCTAAATTATTAAATCAAAAAATTATATTCGTACACGCCTACTAAAACCGAGAAATGCTGGTTCTTACTGCTATTTCTTTTTAGTATAGTATATATTTTGTATTTTTTTCAAGAAATAACATGCTTGAAGAGATTAAATATTAAACATTGCTCACCATTAATTAAATAATCAAAACAACTTACTTATAATAAAATATATAATTTTGCGAACAAAGATTCTTCAATTAGTTTTTCTTAAAAATAGGACTCCATTCTCATCAGGATTTATTCTAAATCAAGTAAATATTACGACTCGCAGATAAAGCTATATAATAGTTTAACGTCCTTATCTTGATTGTATCATACACCCTTTCCTCAAAAAAAAACTGAAAGTACCAAAATCATCTGGTAGTCAAATAAGACAATCATACTACCTGCTGGACGTCCGTAGGGGTGGTCTAGAGGGGCAATAATTTTCAAAAAAAAAAAATCAATTTTTTTGTTATCAGCTGTGGATTTTTGAAATAATATGAAGGCATCATCTTATGTATATAAAAAATGCCAAGCAATGACCTCAAAAATCAATTTTTAAAAGGAAACACATAAAAAACTTTTATAATTTTTTCTTTTAAGAAGTACATATTTTATTATTTTCCAGAAATATCAAGGGCTTAAATACATACATATATGAGTATAAAACATATATTCTTTGATTATGGACATGACTAGAATTCATAAAAATCAAATGATTTTGCCTCATCCCTCAGTAAATAAATATATGGGTTATAAAAAAATAATAATGATAATATGGGAAAAGAACAAACCCAATATTTTTTTGATTTATCAAAAAAAAAAACATTTTTTTTATAAAGTCTTCCTAGTACGAAACACAGCAAACAAAAGTGATTTTGTATTTACCTACGATGTAGAACGTATAGTCTGAATATTAATTCAGTAAAAGAAGAAGGCTTTCTCATTATGAATAGAGTTAAAAGAGCTTACATAAGTATGGTATACAATTAAACATAGTGAGTAGATCTATACCGAACTTGAAAATTACACACATGTAAAAAAAAAAAGTAAATTGCCAGCCATTCGTTAATCATACATTGAACAAAAATATATATTGATCTTTTTTTATACATAGCCAATGTCAAACTGATTCAATCTAGTCGGCCGCCACACATGGCAAGAAGCCTTTTTCGGAAAGAGTTGCAAGTAATGCAATGAAGGTAGAATCCCTGGCATCCAACTCCTCGTCGAAGGAGGCCTTCATGGCTTCAATGTTCTGGTAACGGATGCTACAGGTCCTCTTCTCAATATGCAGTACGAAAGAAAAGACTAGAGGATTTACATCTGGACAGTGTGGTGGCCACATTCTCTTGTCCCAGAAAGCAAGTTATTAACTAAGAAGGTCTGAGTAATTTTTGCAGTGTAAGTGGGGAAACCCATTTCCCTGAAATACGATGTTGCCGTTGGGGAAATTTTCCCAGACCTAGGAGAGTAGGTTGGCCTTAAAAACGTCGATATGACTACTGAGTACCTGTAACCGTCTGTGAACCAGATTAGGAGTGTCCTTGAGGACATCAGCATTAATTATGACTTTTTCCGGAGCCTTACTTCCTCTCTAGGGTTTTGTTGTGGTCTAGCCTCTTCTAAACATTGTAGATGGTTTTACATGCCACTCCCGTTAGCCTGACAATCTCAATCGTGACCTGCACAAAAAGAGTTGATACCCTAAGCTTTAAATTTCGCTAGGATGACATTTCTCGTCCGATTTAATAAAAAAAAAGCTGCAGCAGCTGGAAATACTACCTATACAATTACAGAACCTCTCAAATTTATATAATAAAAGTACGTAAGTTTCAAGTTTCCACCCGGTAGAAAGTGACTCTTTGAAATGTTTGTTCCCTTTCCCTTTTTTTTTTTTTCATTTTCCATATAATTAGGATATAGTTTCGAAATATTCAAAAATGTTATAAATAAGGTGTACACAGTGTTACCTTCCTAACAAAAAAAATACCCCATGTATTTTGTTGTCAGCTCTCAATTCCCACCTCTGCGTTGATACGTCATGGCTATTTCATAATTTACAATACTTATGCTCTGTTTCCAAAAAGACATCAATACAATTTCTTGTTGATCCCTCGTCCTATATCACCTCAAGGGCTGAAAGGATAATGTATTTCAAAAAATTAATCGTTGTGATGAATGAATGTGATTTATCTATAGATGATATTTCAACAGCTGAAATTAGGTAGACTGATAAAGATAAGTACTAAAAGTGGTATAGCTCAACAGAACTGGAAGAAGAGGAATTCTGTCTAAATAGGTTCCTTTTTTCCTACCAATCCATCACTTCTAACTTATTTAGGAGCAGCGTTGGATCGGAACTAGGACTGATTTCCTAATCAGTCATTTATAAATATATAAGTCCTTTGTTTTTTACCTTAAGACCGAAAATCATCTTTTCAGTGCCTGCTATTTTTTTATTTTTTCAATCCTAGCTATATCAGTATCGTAGAATATGAAACCCCTTAAAATAATGCATAGTAGCTAGAATGTATTATAATACTCTCTAGTCACACACTTCCTACTTTTAACTTCAATTATATTTTGTTATGTAGTTACTAGTAACTACGTCATTTCAGTTGTTTTAGTTTCCATAAAAGACCGATAAGGACCGGTCCTAGGACTGACAAATTTTATTCGGACCGGACTGATAGGACTCTAGTCTTTTTATTTTTTACACACATCCAAAACTATTTAGGACTGAAGTCTTGGTCCGGTCCAGCTCAGTCCTGCATATCAATCCTAATACTCATCAAATTCCTTCCCTGATGACGTCAATAAAAATTTTTTATTCTTTGTTTAATCAGTCTGAAGGACCGGTTCCAAAGACCAATAGGGACGGTCCTATGATTAGACTGACCTCTACCGAAGAAATAAGGACAGACACAACAATACCAGTAACATCTTTTTGATCAAAAATTTAACGCAACAATTATAAGCACTTTTATAACAACGCAACCTTGACCATTAACCAATTAGTGATTGGAAATCAATATGTTTATATATATTGATTGAAAATATACAAAAAGATTAAATATTAATTTAAAAGTGAAGAGATTTATTATCCCTACAGATGGAATATGAAGTACATCAGAGATAAATATTATACTTATTTATACTACATTTCTTTTTTCATATCTCCATACTTACTCTTTTTTTCTATAAATCCTTAGAGCCTCAATATTCAGTGTCTTAAAATCATATATGGATATTATGGAGACTATGTACGTAAATCTTAATATATAACAAAATTTGAAGTAAAAAAATGATATAAATCAACATCTTCAATCCTTTTTTTCCATATTTTTTTATTACATAACGCCGTTTCAAGAGCAAAAAATAAAATCTATTAAAATTGCTATAATAAAACACTGTGGATGTGTCAATATATATTGAAGAGACAGAAAAAAACAGCATCAGAATGATTTTACACTAGAATGACCGTGATATATTCGAGAGTGTCTTGCACCACCTTGCATGCTGTATTTCATTTTAATCTGAATGAAGATCTCGGACACGTCGACATCAAAGAAAGATTTATTCAAGGTTAATAGAAATACAAAGTTGGACAGTCATGGTCGTTTAACTTGATCTTCTGTACCGAGTCCTAACAATACAGCCAGATTTTGACGTAATATAGTATAATAACGGTATATTAATAGCATATAATACTAGAAATTATGTGATTAATAGTAAAACAGCGTTGACGTTTTTGCTTATTTACTAGAAACTTTAATTTTTCAATAAAATTTAATTCTTCAGATTTGTTACCAAGAAATTCAATTTTCGGTGCATAACTATGATTTTTTTTTATTTTTCTCCGGAAAATTTAATATTGGAAATTTAATTATTTAATGAAATTTGTTTCCAAAAATTCATTTTTTTGTGAATAACTATGAATTTTCGAAATTTATCCCTAAAAAATTTAGTATTTGAAAGTCAATTTTTCCAAAAAATTAATTTTCTATGAATAGTTATGGATTTTTGATTTTTTTCCAAAAAATTTAATATATAAATTTATTTTTTCATTTTGATTTTCCAAAAAATGTAATATTTGATTTTTTTTTTTTAATTCTAAAAACCAAGCCCCTCCTCCATAAATATAATCCTACAGACTCCCCTGTAATAGTATTTACTATTTGATATTACTATTAAAAAGCATGGTAGTATAAACTTGGATTTATATATGTATAGAGGAACATTATTTGTGAACTTGACGACTATGGCAGCCTCCAAGCGAAAGTGGAAAGGCGGTCACATATCTGAGATTTAGCTGCGGGTCCTTATTCACGGAGGATCTTGTGGTCAACAATGTTGCTGTAAATTAATGACAGACTCAGCAAGCTTTGGACTAAACTTGCTATCAGATACTGTAGTCCAGTGAATTAAGATCTGGGCTCTGAGGTAGCCAACATTTAATTGAGAAGTTATCAAGAATACTCCTACAGCGCTTTAAATGGAACCTGTTGATACTTTTGAATCAAGAATTGAATAGCCCCATACATATTTGCCTTCAAACAACCGCCTTGGCAATACTTGAAACGGTAGACCGTCATTTTTGTGAATTCGACCATAGGCATTACTGGATTGGCCCAAAAAGAGTGTTTGGCCTCTTCTGAGGTTAAGCATGACTGTTCTACCGATTTGAGGACGATCCTTGAGGGGTTACCCTATATTTAGACAGTAGTGTGGCTGCTGATGTACCAGAGATGTCGTTGCTGGAGTGGATCAATGTTACAATATCCCACCTTTTTTGTTTCCATCTTTGTCCAGAAGTAAAATATATTTGTTTGCAATACCTCGTTTAAAAGTTAATACAAACAGTTTTTCATTCATGTGCCTTTCTGTATTAATGAGAACATCCGTATTTCTCAAAAATACAGATAACGAATTGGTGCAAAACCTCGTTTAAATTTGACTACAAAGCTATTTTGAAATTTAAACAAGGTGTAATGAACATTTACAAAAAAAAGTCGGATTCAACATATTATGTTGTTGTTGTTTTTTTTTGCAGTAAGAAATTCTCAAGTGCATAGAACTTTATTTCAATATTCATTAATCAATTATTTTATTCATGAAAAGTTTCATTACTCAGAAGCTCATTTTAATAGTTCCTCTTGAATACCGTTGAATTCCTATAACTTACCTACTTGCCTCCATTTCTAAATTTGCATTTACTAGCTAAAATTTTATCGTATTGTATCTAGCTTTTCGTTCATGTAAATTATATAAATGACTATGAATTCAAGGTTGATACTATCTGGTGGTAAACTCAATTTAAATTTTTATAAATCGGAGATTTAATTGTCGATTGTCTTCAAACTTAATGAAATATAGGTATTGTAACTCAATATTCCTTATGTTAAGTTTCGCTTCAATCAAAAACAAAACAATCGAGAACGAGTAAAATGGAGCAACAAAGTAGTGAAATTTTGAATCTTCACTCACGTAGCATGTCCCCGATGACCATATCCAATTCGGTTCCAGCCGTCCCACTATATCTCATGCCAGGGACTTATTCACCGCCACCATGGTCTTGGGCATTGTGGCCAGACCAGTCGAAGTATGCCCTCCAATTTTTTTGGGGAGGAAGGAGTGGCTCAATAAAGATGCTTCAATTGAACTTCTGGATAAGAAAGTGTTACCTTGGGCCTTAGAAAAGTTTGGGGACAATTTATATTGGACTCAAGACGGAGTACCGCGAAGACTCAGTAATTCCTGAGAGACAACTTTCCAGACTTTTAGGAATTCAACATGCAGCCACCCTCCTCTCCAGACGGAAACTCCATAGACTACACTATCTAGGCGGGTCTGGAGAGGAGGTTGGTTTCTACTCCTCGCAGGAGTGTCCAGTTCCTAGAGGCTTCCATTATGAAGAAGTGGACCAGGATCGAGTCTAACTACATAGTTAAGGCCTGCAAGAGATTAAGGCCTTGTATTTATGTAATTATTAGAGTTGAGGCTTTAAGTACATGAAAAAAAGTTTGCCCAAGCACTATTTTCAGATGATCTTGTCATATAATTCTCCACACGGAACCTCTCGTTTAAATTTTACTCTTGAAAAATTGAAAATCATAAAATGTGTACCACTGAATAAGGTAAACCCTGTAGTTATATGTATTCGAAATTTTCCCATCTTAAAAGGACATTTAAAAGGAGATAAAAGATAATTTTAGAGTCTTCAAGTAGTTGCATGAAATACTGCTACAACGTGCCTAATACATTTATATTTGGTCTTAGATATATTTTCATGAGAATTTCTTGACCGCAAGGGCACAAAAACAGTCTATAAATTACATACATAGTTATACTCATGTTTATTCTAAGACTCTTTGTTTGAAGATTTTAATACAATGGAGAAATAAGCATATGATCCATAACCGATCTTGTAAGATTGCTCGCAAACAAACAAAAAAATGGTCCTTAATTTTAATAGTAAATATTTTTTAACAATAAAAAGCATTATAGGCTGTACCATTGAAATCAGAACTCATACTAATTCAATAATTAATTAAGGGGAGTAATTGAAATTAATTCATATTTTGTTATATATATATTTTTTTACTAAGTTAGTAAAATATTAATTACTGCTTGCTATACCTACATAAAATAAAATTGTACAAGTATAAGGCAATGAATACGATCACACAAATTGGGTATTTGGGCTACTACAGCAGATTCTAAAACCTAGTTGACATTAAAATTTTGTTCAATAATATTTTTTATTTTATTAAATTTCCTAAATTTTAAAATACAAAATTATTTGTGTTCCTTTTTCATTGCTTGATGTCTCTCGTAAGATAGGGCGTGGCACCTATTGACAAGATGATCAACACTTTGCAATGCCTCCATACAGACATTGCAAATTGAGCTTAAGTCTTTCCACTTGCTTAGTTTGGCTAGAAAAGGGTAATGTCCAGTTTAGGGTTGTACCAATGAGTCTCCATTTTTCTTCTCCGAGTTTGATACACTTCGACTTTGGCTTATTAAGAGTAGTATGTGTATGTTTCATATTTTGATCTTTATGTAGCTTGGAGGTGTATTTTTTGATATAATAAAGCATAAACAATTATTTATAAAACAAAACAAACAATAGCTCTCCATTTTACGTACAAGTCAAGAAAATGATACATGAACACGATCAATGAATTTCCATTCCCGCACTCAAAACAACTGGGGTTCTCCAGGACCACTGTCTACGCCGTTATCAAGTCTGATACGTTGGAGAGGAAGAAGGGATCTGTCAAAACGGCCAAACTGGATCTGGAGGAATTAAATAAAACAGCCCAAGCCAATCCTCTCAAGTCTATGAGGGCCCATGCAAGAGATCTCGGAGTTTCACGACAGACTGACCAGCAAGCTATCAAAAAAGTGGTTGAAAAGATCCTTGTGAGGGTAGAAAGGCCACTTCTGACACCTATAATGAAAGAACCCCATCTCCTCCATTTCAAACCTCTTTTGAGCTCTTTTTTGACACATTTGACTACAGTATTTGGGTGCATGTCGAGGGAAAGCCTGCAATTATGTTGTCGAACCGCGCCTTAAATTTAGTGATGAAATTTGAAGCCAGTCCATAATCTTTATGATTTATCGAAACAATCTAATTTGGTTAAGCGAACGTCAATTGACGTCCCTAATGTTCAAATATTGTTTCGTTAACTTCATATAAATTTGTATGTGGATTCGTTTCCATGATAGATAAATACATTTTATTGTGGTCTTAGACCGACTAAATAGCGATCAACGGTTTAAGAACGGTTAAACTTTCTTCCAGGGTCTAAGAACGATTGTCAACCGAATTATTGATCTCAGATTTAAATTTGATTAGCTTTAGGTCAGTGGTTCTTAATTTGTTTAACTGCATTGCCCAATTTCAAAATCTCAATAGAGCACCATTCATCTCCTAATTTTTTATGGCCCAAAAATTGAGCTTTTTCTTTAAGGGGGAGACGATTTACAAATTCAATTTTTTTTTTTACGTAATTTGAAATATTGTACTTTTTGTTTCTAAAAAATACCCATGACTATTTTTAATGGATGTCTTAGAAAATAATCTAAATTTCCCACTTTTAAGAATCAATATTTTAGAGGCTAAGGGGAATCATTTAATATCAGACAGAAAAAAATCGATCTTAAACAAATTATTAATAATGGTATTTTTTAATTTCATAGTCAAATACAACTAATTTACACAATAATATTGAATGTTTCTACCTTCGCATGAGTTCTTAATTATTCATATATTTAATACTCTGGAACTTTTAGAATAAGTAATGTCATCCATGAGTCTCTCATATGACTTGACGACGGGAGATATATATTTCATCTCATTTTTCATGAGGTTAGCTATATTTAAATAATGTAATATTATACTTAAGGAGCAACAATTATCCTCCCATAAAAAGAAAGTTATGGTCTCACTTAAAGAGGAATTAGATAAATTTAATTATTGTCCAAATAAGTTGAGTGAAGAAGAAAAGTAACTCTAATTGTTGAAGAAAGTATTTAAAAAATTAAAGTATTCTTGCAAAAAAAAAAGAAATACCCAAAAATTAACATAGAAGTACAGTTGGTCTAAGATATTCTCAATTTTTATACTTGTTGGAATGCACAGAATATAATGTGAATCAAAGTTCAGATTAGTGATGTATCTAATAACTTAAATCGTAGTTATGCAGATATCAAATTTTATACATTGGCAAATTGGATTGGGAAAACATATTCCTAAAATACGTTCAATGAGACGTCAGACAAATAAAGCTATATGCATTTGCAACCTGGATATACAGATGTGGACATTTTGGGCAGTGTCAGTACGGATGCAAATATTTATAATATAGGGATAATCCTTGGATGCAAACAAAATGGATACACAGGTTAGGCACACCGTTTTTGAAAGTGGTGGGAGAATAACCTTAACAAAAAAAAACGGATTTCTTAACTGTAATATAATATTATTAAATTCTCAAAAAGTAGACTCTACTGCTCACTCACTCCCCCCTCGCCTTAATTGCATGGGCCCTGATAGATCACTGGTTAGCACTAAGATCCACATGGACAACACTTACAAATATTTACTCATTTTGGGGTACGTAGTGTTACGTATTGGGATTAAATTAGATGTTATTTTAGAAATGCAACTTATAGGAGAAGAGCCAACTAATATATATATTATCGCCAAGTTGGTGTGACAGTCTCTATTAGCCTGTTGTTCAAAAAATGGCGCATGCTCAGAAGAATTTTGATAACGCCCTCTATGTGAAAAACGGTTATAGGAGAATTGGCCGAAAACTATTTTTACAGAACATCATATACCGATTGACATTTTGCCGAAGGACAATTTTCAGAACGAACATTTGACCGAAAAAAGATATTTAATATAAGCGATAGTATATTTTAATTTAATTTAAATTGATAGGTATTTTTCATATTTTATACTTGACATATCATAAATTGGTAAATTAATTTAGTTAAATTGCAGAAAAATATTTATTTTTATAATTATATTTAATAAAGATAACAAATTATTAAATTAAAATCCCTAGTATGTATGTTATAATTAAATAAACCATTATGATTTGCACAAATTGCAATATGTACAAATTAAAGATAGTCAACAAGATAAAATCTTAAATTCAGTTTTTTAAGTGTCAACAAATTTTCAAAAAAATGTAAAATAGGTTGATGAAAAAGTAATTTTGTAATTTAAGCTTGATTTCAATGCTTTATTCTGAATCAATGTCCTTGTTATGATTCATGCTCTCAGCTATATTGATAAAACTTAATCTGCTGAAACGAAGTGGGAGTAGAAGACTCAATTTATAGATGTCCTAAAAGAGACTAAAATAATCAGAAGTAACTAAGAAGATTGAAAAACTTAATTATTGGATTCTACGAGTAGACTCTAATATGATATTTAGTCGTGAAAATCGTGTATTTATGGAAATGTTAAAAAAAAAAATCAAGTTGGTAACCCTGACAATTTGAATAATATTTGGAGGAGATAGGATACTTTAAGTCCATCAAAGACTTACAATTAAAACTCCACAACATATCTCCAAGGTTACTATCCGTCTTTAATGAGTGCACAAGAATGTTCAGTCAGGATTTGAACATATTTGAATATAGCAAAAAAGAAAGTTGACTCCTTGGGAATTAAATAATAATGACAACAGGTGAGGAATGTAAAATTCCTTCTTCAGATTATCAATTCCAAAAAAAGGGCCAGCTACAAAATGCACACGATTTACATCACTAATAATATTTTTGCATGCATAAAAAATGTGCCCATTTTCTCTTTTTTTATTATGTATTATATCTACCAAGTATGGTCAACAAAGAAAAAATTGCAAAAAAATAAAAGTAGAAAAAACTAAGCTTATCGCTAAAAGCATAAAAAATATTTTTTTTCGCAATTGTTACAATTATCTATGTATTTAAAAATATATTGCTAATGGTGGCTAGTAAGCCATGAGACCAAGGGTATTTTAAGCTCCATAATCCTTTGAAAGATTTAGAAGGAAAGGGACATACTCATTTACCATCTAATCTGCAAGATATTTATTTTGCTCATTTGAAAACTTTTTTTACAAGTCATTATTATATAAAAAATAGGCAGGATCAACGAGGAGGAGGACTTATGTAGTTACAAATATAAAACCATTCTCAGGGGTGTCCACAGGGTGGGGGCGGGGGCTGGGTTCAATAAAATATTTATTTGTTGTCCAAAAAATTAATTTCTTTATGAATAGCTACAGATTTTTGTGGATTTTTTAATTTTTTTTGCCCCAAACATTTTTTACTAAAAAATTTAATTTTCTGTGGATTTTTAAAAAAAATAACATAAAATTTAAAACTTGGAATTTAATTTTTGAAATGTTTTACCTAAAAATATAGTTTTTTTAAAAGTAGCTACAGATTTTTGAAATTTTTCCAAAAATTTAATATTTTGAAATAACAATAGATTTTGTGAAAAAATTCTGAAAAACTTAATATTAAAATTTTTTTTAATTTTATTTTCTTCCGAAAAATGTAATATTTGTGAATAACTTTAAATTTTGGAACTTTTTTTATAATATTTAATATTTTGGAATAGCTATGGATGTTGAATGATCTTTTCAAAAAATTTAACATATAATTTTTTGTAAATAATTATTGAGTTTTGGAATTTTTTTCAAAAAAATTGCAAAAACAAAGGCCCATCCATAAAAAAAAAAAAAATTCCAGACTCTCCTGATGTTACTTACCAAACTTATTTAATAATTACTTTAAAATTTGTAGGTTCCTTAATTGGTCAGATAGAGTTGCACTTATTAAGTAAAAGTAGACAATATAGTTTTCCATTTACTCCATCTAACCTAGGAATCTTGTTTATGAAGTATATATACAAAGTAGCGCCCAAACATGCCATAGGATTTAATTACGTTTTCATCCCTGATATTTTTAATTACGAAGTTTCATTACGCAACCAAACTACAGCTGAAAGCAAAAGAAAAAAGCTTTATTTTTATAGCATGTCTCTAGGTGTAAAAATATCGAAGGATTAACAAAAAAATGCAAAGCATTTTCGATCACCTCCCCGCCGGTGTCAGTACCGAGAAAGCAGCAAAGAACATTAGCATCCCCATCCAGAATGTTTACAACATCAATTTCAAACTTCTACAGCAACAATATGGCTGAATTCTCCCCGGCCTCCAGATCACCCTCCTCCAGCCCCGGCCTCAATCCGCAAGACCAGGAATGTACATACTTTTACTATAATTGGCAAAATTGTCAATTGAAATATTTTAGTAGACCCCTGAAGCTATTAAATTAAATTTAATGCAAAATGGCTTCATTAAACAAAACTATTTAAATAAATTTATTTCAAATTTAGCCCAAAATATATTTTTTAAAGACAAACAGCTTCAACAAAGCCATTAAAAAAATTATCTGCTCATGATTTGTTCCAGTAACCTCTTATAAGGAAAAATATCATCATAATGAAAGTTCACTGTTTTTTTATTTTTTTTGCCAGAGCGATAATTTCTAAAATTCATTTGTCTGGAAATAAATTGCATTCTACCCGTTTTGATGATATATGGACAATTTTGATAAAAAATGCTACTCCAAGTGAAAATGAGAAGTGAACCACAATAAACATTAAGTGGGCCGCAATACAGCCCTCGTGCTAAGGGTTGGCATCTCTGCCCTCGACTTTGCAGTTTTGGGACGTCTTAGAGAAGAATGTATGCCGCTAAAGGATCAAGTCGTTACCTTTATTGTATCACGCAGCCTTTCACATGAAAAGAAGCAGAAAAAAAAACATAATCAGTTGACCTATTTGGCCAATTATTCCAAACTATGGAATTATAATTATTCAATAATTGTTCAGAAAGAATTCACAGCTGAAAAAGAGTTAATTATAGTTCAAACAATCAACGTTGTTCAGAACTCAAAATTTAGGGGGAAATAAGCAGAAACTTCAACAGCTGACAATAAAATATAGTGTAATTTTTGTTTAAGGGTGTTAACTCCGTACCAAACAGTTGGGACATTATCTAAAGTAATGGTGTTCTGAATATTTAATTTAAAATTGTTCGGCTCCTATTATCGGTTCTTGAAAAACGTCCCAATTTTTAGAATACCCTCTAATTAGCTATATACTCACAAATATCATTCTCAAGTATCTCAGTTTACTTAAACAATTAATTTAGTAAAACTTTAAAAGTTAATATTTGAGATTTAATTTTTTAATTTTTTTCTACAAATATTTGGTATTTAAAATTTTTCAAAGAAATTTTAAAGAAACAACTGACATTTTGTCATCTGTGAAACAAATTTGCACATATTTTCCGTCCCTGTTTATTTTAAGGCAAGTTACAAACAAAAATAGAAACAAAAGATTTTTTTCATTTCTTGAAGGAGGTCCACATGAATATATACTTAAAGAGAGAGAATAAATAGGACATTCATGTATTTGTCATCGTAGAGCAAAAAACAAATCAAAAAATCCTCATGAAACTCATCAGTAATAAAGATATTTAAATGTCATGAAGAACTGCAAATAAGTTATCAAGCCTTACTCTGTGAATCATTCACTCCACCACCTAATCATGTTGTCCAAATTGAAAAAGATATTATACAAGGGTCAAATGAGACGGGATTCCTTTGGAGCTAAATTGAGGAAGAATTGTGGGTTGTGCCAAAGACTTCGGTAAGGAATCATTATAGCTGTAAAATAATATGGCATTGAATGAACAGTGTAATTTTTGTAGTTGCAAATTGAACAGTGTATTTTTTTTTCAAAGCTCTATCAATTATTATTTTATTCCTCTTAAGGGAACATCGACCTATAATGGACGAGTAATTATAAATGACAGAGAGTTACACTAAGGATTTGTTGCTGAGTTATAGATGTAAAGGGGCGTCCGTAGAGGTTGGCCTGAAGGGGATGTATCCCTTGCCCAATATTAAGATTTCTTTTGCTTTTTACAAAAAAAATTAATATTTGAAATTAAAATTGATTTTTCAAAAAAATAATTTCAAAATATTTTATATAATATTTTTTTTTGCATCAAATTTCTCTGAATAGTTAAATATTTATAAACTTTTTCACCAAAAATTTAATATTTGTAATTTTTATGCAAAAAATTTTGTATTGAAAATTATTTTCCAGAAATTTAATTATTTGTCAACAGCTTTGGATTTTTGAAATTTTATTCCAAAAAATGTAATTTTATGGGAATAACTATGGATTTTTGAATTTTTTAATCATAATAATCAATATCATCAAAAATAGGCTTATTTTCTGAGCAAATCTACACTTAGTTTTTTAATGGCTTGTAAAAAGTCTTTTGTTTGATCTTAAGATTCTAAATACTCACTTTAGTTCCTTGTATAGAGTGATCATTAGTGTTGTGTCAGTCCGTATTTAGAACTGAAGGCTCCAGTCCATTCATTTCAGTCTCGGTCCACCCCAGCTCAGTCCTCCAATCATATATAAAAACTTGTAAATTTTTGTCCTTGATGACATAAATCAACTTTATTTCTGTTGTGTCTGAGGTGGCTTACTTGAGTGGCCGAGAGAATTAAAGTAAGAGATTGTGGAGGAATAAGTCAATGTTTTAAATATTCTATACACAAGAATATTAGATACACAACTCTAACTTTACAATTTTGTGGGGGTATTTATAGTAAAAAATACATTCAAGTGTGAGTACTTTATGATACATACAAAGTGTGTTCAAAAAGTAAGATTACTTGCAAAATTTAGCAGCCAAAGTACATTTGTTATACTCGATTTTTGTTTTTGTTTTTTTATGTTAATACACTCACTGCGAACATATATTTACTACTTAAGCTCTATAATATCTTTAGTTTGTTTGTGAGAGGCATACCGGTTAGAAGTATTTAGCTTTAATTGAAAAACATGGATTAAATAATTTGCAACAAATTTTCTGTTAAAAATGAAATTAAGTGCTCCAAAACACTTAAAATGTTGACAATAGCATACGGTGAATTTGTTATGAGTAAAAAAAATGCTTACAAAGATACAAGCTCTTCCAAGATGGCTGGGAAGGAGTCAATGACAAGCTTCACTCTGGAGGCCCAAGCAGATGAAAACGTTGAAGTAGTGAAGAAAATAGTTTTTGAAAAACGTCGAATCACTACAAAAAAGTTGCTGAGGATATTGACACATCGGTTGACTAGTGCCATAAAAAGTTTTTTGAACATTTTAGACATGAAACGAGTGTCAGCGACGTTTGTTCCAAAACTGCTTAATTTTGACAAAGAATTGTAGCATTTATTGGCCAAAAACAAACCCAGAATCACGTCTCAGCCACCATATTCACCGGATATGGCTCTATGTGACTTTTTCTTGTTCCCAAAACTGAAGAGACCAAAGAAAGGACGGAGATTTGCAACGATTGAGGAGATAAAGACTGCATTGCTGAAGGAGCTCAAGGCTATACCGAAAAGTGCTTATTAGAAGTGATTCAAGGAAGGGAAATAGCGTTGGCACAAGTGTATTGTATCTGAGGGGGATTACTTTGAAGGGGACAACATCAATATTGATGAATAAATAGATATTTTTTCCTAAATAAATACAAAGTCCCCTTACTTTTTGAACACACCTCCTTTATAAAACACAGTTTATTTTTCTTTTTTTTCCATCAATTCTAGTAATAACATCCTAAGGACCGGTCCCAAGACGTAACTGGACCGAATGAATAAGGAATGACAGAACAATATGTAGTCATCATACTTTTATTATCATTAATTCTATTATGTTGGATATAAATTATATTTTGTAATTTCCGCCATCTGGCGGGACTAAATAGTACTTTGTGTATTATTTAGGAAAATGATATTTTTTACTATGAAAATATATATGTAACATCCATATTATTTCGTATATATATTAACTATACCAAACACGATAGAGGAAAAGAGTAGGAAGGGGGGGGGGGGAGTATCATATCATTGGCATTGAAGTCATGTACAAAGCATAACTTCTAATTTTTATATATTTTTTTAAAGAATATCATCTTAGTCCACATGTTCTTCTCTCTTTCCTTCTGTAGTACATATATACATCCAATGGTTACATCTATATTCATAACCATGTTAATATATAAATATACTCACAAATAGAAAGATTTGTTATAAAGGTATTGTGGCTTTTTGTTTATCCAGATCTTTGCTAAATTATTGGATTGGAGGTGGGATGTTTGGGTGAGTTTGAAGAATGGCATTTTGTCTTTCGAGACGTATATATATAGGTCATCGCATGAAACGGCTCAAATCCCTTTTAGGTTGGCTATCTTGACCAATACGAGTTTGTTTTTGAAGAGATGATTGACGACTCTCTTGACCTCAGTCTTACATCATTATAAACTCTTATTTTCATTTTTTTTTTAAACAATAAGTTAACTATTACAATGGGAAGAATCAGATATTTTCTTCACATTATCCTACTTATCTCAACACTATATCGTTCCAAAAATTGTACAATTTAGACATATCATAGGGATTTTAGTACCTATAACTTTAATTTAATTATGATATCAGTGGCAATCATTGACATTGAGAATCATTCAAAGCAAGTACAAGGGTTTTTTTAAAGCTATTTGATGAAGTTTTATTAAGATTTATTGGAAATTTGTCCATTTTATGGTGTAAAAGTATCCTTTTTTTATTTAAAGACGGAGAAGAAAACTGGGGATTTTTTGAGCAGATATAAGTGAAAAGTACAGAGTACAATTGAAGAAATACATCTATCTAATTCCTACCTATGTTTGTCCTAACTAAATATATAATTAAAACTATATTATTTTCCTTATTGTCATAGTTGCTTGAAGCTAATCTCATTAATCCTTACAAAAATTTAATTTTCAGTAAAAACCTATCGATTATCTAAATTTTTTACCAAGAACTTATATTTTTGTAAGCAGTAATAGATTTTTGAAATTTTTTATAGATAGCTATAAATTTGTTGAAATTTTTCCCAAAAATTAATTTTTTATGAACAACTGGGGATTTTCGAAAAAAAAAATTGGATTTTTTTTTTTTTTTTTAATTCTAAAACCCCAGCCTTTTTCCCTTTAAAAAAATACATAATCCTGTGGAGACCCCTGTGTAAGTACCTAATAATTTCAAAATAAAATAAAAATCTTATATATACAAAAATAAGCTTTTGAATCTTCCTCCTCCTCCGTTTTTTCTTCCTAACAATATTTTTTGTTCTAAATTCTACTATTAAAAATTAAAAGGGGACGGGAGATTATATTAGCCACTTAATTCATCTTGGATGAACACTTATGTGAATTCAATCCGTACAATAATTTCAAGGCTATTAAATGAAGGGGAGATTACATTAACCAGTTTTGCATTGCTGCAATTCAAATGAACAGTTATGAGAATTTAATAGGTTCAATAAAGCCAAATAGTCACATTGTATAACTAATATTTTGAAGTGCCTTTGGCCGATATTTATTTGGAGGTAAAGTAATTTTCAAGTTGCTATGTAGTTGGTGCATGTATTAAGCGATCTTCATTTTAGGCAATTTAGGTGTAGGTTAGTTTACTTTCATTATCATCCCCTATGTGTCCGTGGAACAGAGAGGCTCATACCAGTGAATCATACATAAAAATGTATGTATTTTTAAAAAAAATATGGTAATTATCTTCCTGTTGCCAACTTTTGATTATTATTTATTTAAAAATTATTAATTACTATATAAATTGAATTTATTACGCGGAAAAACACTCATTTTGTACAAATGAATTCAAGCCAAAAAACGAATTCATCTTTGAGCGCAGAATCCAAAACTGATCTCTGTTTTTCTTTCAGTCATCTCAATTCAAAAATATTAGGGATTATAGTGATTTAGGACTTTTATTGTTCAAAGTCTTAAGTTATCCTTAAAACAATCCCCAAATTAAAAGTAGAATTAATATAACATATAAAAAAGTGATTTTTATTTTTAAAAAGTTTTTTTATTGATTATGTATCTTGTTCTGAACTCGATATATTTCCATTTATGGATGAAAAATTATGAAAACGGCTCTCTTCTTTAAACCCTAATAACTTATTCATAATACATAGGGATGAGGAATATTAACGCGAATATTATAGAGAAATATTTAATATAATTTTAAAAAAGATTTATTTAAAAAAACTGCATCTCCCGGGATTTTTGTTCCATTTTTTACTTTTTAGCCATAAAGCTATAAAAAAGTAGCGAAGGAAGACCATATGATCAACATTTGTACAAGGTCGTAACTATACTTTTTTGTCCTCCAGGAGGAGTCCAGTATACATACTTGAGTATTACTGCATATACGTAACAAAATTAACAAAGTAAGAAGAGCAACCAGAGAAAGAAAAAATAACAAAAAGTGATATAGTGACGTCATTTGTGGTATCATAAAAAGCGAAGTTTACCTTTGAAAAAAGATATCTCTGAGACCATGTATATTCTCATGCTAACAAGCCGTTTCCCGACTTTGTTTCCAAGCTTCAGGGTGCCGTATCCTCACTGATAAAAAAATTATGTCCCACCGATATTAAAAATAAAATGAACAGAAAATTAATGGTGTCACCCTGACAATATGAGTAATGTTTTGAAGAAGAGCAGCTTAGTGGTCATAACGTTTGATTTGATCATCTGTAAACAGCGGTGGTGATAGTAAGGAAATAAAATTATATCCAACTCAACATATTGCTATGATATAGGCAGGAATTTCACCCATGTCGATCCTCAATTCTACTCTGAGACCAAAAAGGACTTACAATCATAACTCCAAAACAACCCCTCTTCGTCTAACCAAATTCAACTCACTAGCTATCTGTATAAATATAATACAATTTGTGTATGTCCCTTATAAGTGCCCACACTGTTGGGACTAGTAGACTAAAAATTTGTATGAATGTCTCTTATAAACCTAGTCAGGCTAAGACGGGAATGTCAATTTTCGAAGGGGTCGTATAAGGGGGTCTTATTATAGACCCGAAACACAAAAATTGTTCTTAGGGCTCAAGGAGAGTAGATACAAAAACTGTATGATTGAAACTCTTTACATTTAACAAGGATACAGTTAAAGAGGTGGTGCAAAACTTATTCACTTATTTACAAATGAGACCCCGTATTTTAGGAATTTCTTTTCCGGCAAGTGACGAACCACAATATATATTTTTGAAATTTGTTTCCTAAAAACTGATTATTGGGATAAGCTATGGATTTTTAAGATTTTGTTCCAAAAAATTTAATATTTGAAACTTATTTTCACAAAAATTAATTTTAGGTCAATCGCTACAGATTTTAGAAAAAAAATTCCAAAAAATTTAATTTTATAATAATAACTACAGATTTTTGAAAAAAAAATTCCAAAAAATTTAATATTTGAAATTTCATTTTTGAAATTTAGTTTTTTATAAACTGCTATGGATTTTGAAAAAAAAATACAAAATTTTAATATTTAAAATTTAACTTTTGCAACTTTTTGTGAATAACAGTTGATTTTTTAAATTTTTTCCAACCGAATTTTTATTTTTTTTAATTTCCCCCCCTTACACTTTTTTTTTTATTTGTTTACCAAAAAATCTAATATTGCAATCCTTATTTCTAAAAATTTAATTTTCTGTTAATAGCTATGGATTTCTCAGAAATATTTATTATTTGATATTTAATTTTCAAAAAAAATTCCAAAAAATTTTATTTTGGAAATTTTTTTCAAAAAAATTTATTTGCTATATATAATTTTGTATTTTTGAAAGAAAAATTATATTTGAAAATTATGTCCAAAAAAAATAATTTCCTGTGAAATGTGAAACTGTGAACTGTTCTGTTGGTTTTTTGTTCGATCGCACCCCACACAAAAAAAAATCCATTGGATTCAGATCCGGCGAGTTTGGAAGTCAAATGTGCGTCGATATGAAGTCCTCAAAATTGTCTTGGAGCTAATTGAGACATCTTTTTGAGGTGTTGGAGGGAGTTGAGTCCTGCTGCCACACTTAAGGTCTCCCATCGGCAACCATATCGATCCCAGGCTTTTCCTTGGCCTCTATCCCGTCCAACTTGTCGATATCCATGCGGATTCCAAGGAGAACTCTCTGCTTATTCCAAATATTGTCGACAACGTATTTGCTAATTGAGTCTGGAGCTTTTTAACAAACAATAAAAATAGCTGTATATGTTCCCAACGTTTGCTAAGAGAGACCACCAAATTGGCGACATAGATAGCTTACGTACTGTGATAAATCTCTAGGGGTCAAATAAACGTTACTTATGATTAAGCAATATAATATATAATAAAATAGAAAACATTTAATATTCTTTTGGGTCATTGTTTTTGTATCATTCAGTCTTATATTAATGATACTGTCCTTTCAATCTGTGGCCATCAGTCGTTTCCTTTAATTTTATGTTTTTGTGAGTGCATTTTTTTGTCATTCCTATGTAAAAGGAAAGTGCCACATTTGTGTTTGAAGTGTATTATTATCATTAATAATTTGAGAACTGTAACTGATGAAATAAATATAGGTATGATATATAAAGTATTAAAAAGATTATTTAGACTTGGAGAAAATATGACATTGGACGAGAGCGATACTTTGTGTAGTTGCAACTTGAACGATTGTATTTTTTCCAAAGCTGTTATCCTTATTATTTTATTCTTGTAGAGAGAACATCTAAGTATATATAAAGTAATCACTTTTGTATGAAAGACGAAAGGAGGAACTCTGAGGATAGGTTGGGGAATTATAAGTCCTCGATCTACTCGGAGTAGAATTGATGATTGAAAACGGAGTCATTCTTGCTCATATCATTGCTAAATACGAAGTGGGATTTTTGTTTATTTCCTTCATCCCATAGCAAATTCCCGTAAGTCTATTGAAACGTCGTAACGGATATGCTGCTTTGCCCCAAACGTTCTATGAATGGTCAGGACTAAAATGTTGATTTTCTGTTGGTTTTTTTTTATATGGAATATTGGATTATTGTATGTAAGCAAAGGATAAAAAATTAAGTACTTCTTTTCCAAAAATTAAAATAGTATTGAAATGAAAGAAGGAATTGAATTAAAATGGGGGTATCTACAGGAACTGGGCTGGAGTGGCAGTAGCCTTCCCACAAAATTAAGGAATATTTCCTTTTTACAAGAAAATTTAAAATTTTATATATTTTTTTAGATAATTTGATGTTTGAAATTTGGCTTAATATTTTTTAATTTTTTGTTAACAGCCTTAGATTTTTGAATTTTTTCAGAATAGCTATGGATTTTTAAAAAAAAATTTCAAAAAAAAAAGACTGAAGATTTTAGAAATTTTCCAAAAAATTAAATAATTGAAATTTAATTTTTGAATTTTTAGTTTTTTAGATTTAATTTTTTTGGGTCGATCTATTAATTTTATATTATCAAAACAATTGTTAATGGATAAAGTAATTTTAATTCTTTAAGATAATCATTAAACAATTGGCTTCATTCAATTCCATTTTAGACAATAGATTAACTCAAATAAATCTAGGATTAGATCATTTAAATATATATTTGATATATTTTTATTCAGAGTTTATAATTAAAAGCAATTGCCAACAAAACAACTTTGATGGGTTTTTTTCAAGCCTTTTCTACATATAAGTATAATATTTACTACATAGAGCAGCTGATTTATTTACTTATTTTTTATGTTTGTTTGTATCCTACAAAAATTACACTCATTGTGTTATACAAATTATTTATTATATAACAGGAGGGTTGTATCTGTCCTTATATAGGATTGAAGCCTACAGTCCCGTTCAGTTAAGTCTTGGTCCGGTCCAACTCAGTCCTGCATATCAGTCTTAAAAACTTATAAAGTCCTTCACAACATGACTCAACTTTATTAATCTGTTTTAGTAATGAGAGTCCTAAGGACCAGCCCTAAGGACTGATATCCGAGCATGTATAGAGTATTCTTTGATCAAGCTCAAAGCTTTAAACTAAGTCGCGAAACGAAAATCACGTGATGCATAGTTGTACACGGTAGTGATTGATTTTGAAGCGTTGAATATTATTCATAACTAACTACGAGTCCTCCAGTAATTCACCCTTTTAAACGAATGTACAAGGTAAATTCTGCGAGGAGAAGTAAATATTGTATACGGCATAAAGGAAAATGAAAAAAAAGGATATAGTGACATCATTTTGTGGAAAACTCAGTATATTAGCTGCCGAATGCTGCGTATTTTTTCACTTTTTTTTTTTTTTTTTTTTAAATAACAATAAGTTCAACATCATAAAGTAGAAAATAATTGAAGTGCCGACTTAACTTCGCACTCACCATCCAATTTCTGGGGTGATCAAGATCACTTTTGTGTCCAGAAAAACCGTGTTAACGTATGGCTGAAGGATAGTGAAGACCTCAATGACCTACCCCAGAGTGGTATGCCAGCCAAATTAAGATCCAAGGAGCAGCCTTCAATACCAATCCAAAGATGAAGATGACGACTTTGGCGAAGAAGAAGAAAGTGTGAGTGGCCAGTGTCAAGTGCAGTGAAGAAGACTGGCCGTAATGCTGCCAGACATGTGGAAAGGCCTCTTCTAACTCAACTACTGCAGAATTTCATCGTCATTTACTTCAACAAGGTCAATTATGACCTGAGGAAGGTATCAACCACGAAGCATCCAGCATCTGTGATGATATTAGGATTTGTGGTATCTACTGGGAACAATATGCTGCCTCAAAATCTCTATGAGAAGATTATGGATGTACATGAGGAAGAAATATATCATCAACGTGTGGAAGGCCTTCAGGGGCCACCTGGAGCGTGTCATTGAACCCAATGTTACTGACATTAATTAAATTCTATTGAAATATGTTGAATTAAAATAAGCATTTGCAATAAAAGTGTCAAACAACTGCAAGATCTCTATCATGTACATCATTTGTTACGTCACAAAAGATGCAAAGTCTTTTGAAAAGCCCAGTGTATAGTAGTTTTTAAGCAAGGGTTGTTAATACAAATGTGTACCACATATATTCAACAGGAAACAATATGTCTAACAGTTGTATTTTATGTACGTATTCTTGCATAATATATATTATCTTATCAACAACACATTTCAATATACACATTTACTATTAGGGAGACAATTGTATTATGATAATCTACATTAGACTGTCTCGTTTTTGGCTAAATATTTTTCTCCTCCAGCACAAAGTCATTTTCTGCTATAAACAATTGAAAAACTGTCTTTGGCAAAGTTACAGCCTTCTTAAACAACTTTTGGCGTGGTAAAGGTAATTTATGTTCGGGGAAAATGGTAGTTTTGGTCAAAATCGTTACTTTCTTATATCATATAATACAATTAGTTGAGATGGGTTTTTTGTAAGAGTGCAAGGAGAAGGCGATATATATAATATACACCTGAATTAAGACCATTGTTAATGTCAGCCGCCTGTATTATACATACATTTTTAAATCAATTTACAGTAAAGATAGGCGATAACTCTTTTTAGAGGTATATGTTAGCAGACCCATGACTTATTAAATAATGAACAAAAAAGAAGAAAGAGCACACGCATCAGCTTTTTTCCCCTTTTCTTATCCCTAACACAGATCCCTCTTCTTTTTTTTTTTGATTCGCTATTTTTGGTGTAAATTGTTTTAAAAATGCATAATTAAGTAAATATATATGAATTTAAATCTAATTATAATATTGTTCCTGCACAAATGCTATTTTAAATGTAGAAAATTCACCTCTTTATAAGAGTAATTCATCCCCCCCCATCATATAACAAGGAGCTGATATTAATAAGTATCCTTATTCAGGTGTACCATATGACTCGCTCTCGCCTTCACCATGCTCTCTTTCTTTTTTCATAACAAACTACTCAACCCTAACGATATTACAGCTCTGTTGCACGTCAAAACAAACTTGGTTTGCATGAATTGGAACCACCTGTCCTTTCGGGGAGCGTATAATCTGTATCAACAGCCTGTCTGTCAGAACAATTTGCTTATCCCATGCGGGATATGTGTATATATTTTTTCAAACTAAAATGGTCTGTAACACCCCCAAAAATAATCTGAGAGCCCTGTAACTTTGGCCAAGGAAGTATATTTATTTTCCTAAGTAGAAAAAGTATTTTTGCACCTCTTGAAAGTATTTGCCCGACAACAGGACATTCTCAATTACATAATATTGGAGATATAAATAAGGCCTCTTGTACATATCATATGTTGACATTTACTGGAATCAAAGATAATCAAATTAACTCTCAGGGCTATTCTAAATAAGTTATGTACAGAAGATATCTATAATATGATATGAATACATATATTATATATTGAGTAAGGTTATGGCTTGTATGTATATTGAAAGATATATTACTATTTTTATGGGGAAAAAATCTGCATTGATTTATATCCTATGACATAAAAAACTTCTTTTTTTTTTTTTTTTCAATCCATTCATCCGAGTAATACCTTATCCTTATTTGGTAATACTTTGCTTCAAAATCAAATATACCTACATATTGTCTTTTGATGTCATATTACAAAAATAAATAAATCTAATATTTCATATTGAATATCGTCAATGATAATATAAGTTTTAAGGTATATTTTATACGACTGTATTATAAAGGTTATCAATCATCATAGGGAAGGATAAAGACACAGCCATCGATTTCAATTGACAAAAGGAGTATAGTTAGGGGTTTAACTTATAAGCATTTTTTAGCGTGCGAATTTTGTTGTTGTCATTACTAGCAATTACTGGAAACTGTTATCATTATTCTTGAATTTTTGAGGAGATAATATATATTATAAGTAGAGATGGGATTGTTATAAGAGTGCGAGGAGAAAGTGGGAGTGGGACATTTGTTATTAATGAATTAAAAAATATGTTAATTATGAAGGACAGCTTTAACGAAGAGAAGAACCTTCTACATTTAAAATAGCATTAGTACAGGAAAAAATTATTAGGCTAATGAAAATGTAATTTCATATTCCCTTCTTTATGTCCATTTTTTTATAAGTATATCTTGTTTGCTATTAGCCACATCGGATTATAAGAAAAGCTGTTGTAAAGGTGTGAGAGTATACTACAACCGCATTTAGACAATATTGCGCTTGTGATGTTGAGTCGTGAATTATTGTGCGTCCAGTATAGAGGTATATAATGAATTGTAGATCTTAAGGTAAAGGGAACACTATATACAATGTAGCTTTTATCTACACTCAATGCTACATCCAAAGCGCCTGCGATATTTCATTAATATAACCACATTGATATTTTTATTTCAAAAGTGATTGCTTTTCATTCTAAGATACAATTATAGATAAAATTTGCTTTATTAATATACAAGATATTTGTAAGGATCTAACTTTATAAATTTATTTTATAAATTAGGAACTCCTTGATTGAAGATGAGAGTGAAAGTGACGTCATCTTCTTGGTTGGGGAGGAAAATGATGTACAGCGTATAACAGGGCATTCTTGGGTACTCAAAGAGAATTCTCCAGTATTTAGAGCAATGTTTCGAAGTCCATTAACCACACATCACCATTCACTTGAGGGATCCTCATCTAAAATTTCCTTTTTCAAGTCTCCTAAAATGACTGTGGCCGTGAGTGACGTGGATGGAAGAGCCTTTGATATCCTCTTAAGGTAAAATATACATTTGTCTTAGTTTTACTTTGGGTTTCCTTTTCTATGTACAAAATTGTTGTTCAAATCTTATGATAAAAAACTATTAAACTTTTATCTCACTCTTGGCTTTTTATTTCATATTCTTTTTTTTTTCTTTTTTTTAAGTATAAGGAAATAAAGTTTTGTTTTTTTGCTCTATGGTTTTATTCTAACCACCATAGTTTTTAAAAGGTTTTTTTTTTCTTTTGGTTTAAGGGACTGTGTTCGCTTAATTTTTCATTTCATTATATTATTATTTTTTTCGTAATCCCTTGAGGTAAAAAATTATTAAATAACTTTTTTTTAAAACCTCTTAATTACTAGTAAAAGTCAATGGCTTTTTAAATATCTTTAAGGCAGTCAAAATTAATTCAATTTCTAATTTTACCAGTGAAAGACCCCTGCATTGATCAGAGATATTAGGCGTCAACAACAGACAAATATTGTTTTATTAATAGAGATTAGTATTTTAAGATACTTAAATCTTTTTTTAAATTCAACCCTTGAGCATTCCATATATAACACGTCGTTAACTTTATTGTATCAGTCAGTCTTTCCCCCTAATTTTGCATATCTTATATATAAAAATGTACCAACAAAATTTAGTTATAATCGTAGGTATCTTTTGTCATCAGAAGGTGTTCCAAGTATTTATATTTGAGGGTGTGTTGATTTTTTAAAATTTATTTTTGTACATTCTTTCTGACTCTAACTGAAATTAATTGAAAATATATTTTGGCCTTTCTTTATAAAACTTTGTAAATATTTGTTTGTTGTTTTAGAAAAGAATGTTTTATTTTATTTTTAGGATGACTTTTTTTGGTAAAAGTCCAGTTTCCTTATCGTGTCCATATTTCATTCAATGAGGTTTTTAAAAATTAATATTTAATATCACTTTACAAATGGTTTTTGTAAAGAAAAAAATATACAATATATTATTTGATCAACTGATGTACTTTCAAATTTGAAAAAGTATGCATTGACTCAATTCAAAAGTAATTGAATAATTGAAGGAAAAATGTATTTTATTTAATTTTTTCTTTACTTTTATTTGCGAATTACTTGGATTGTTTTTGTTTTTCAATTTAAAGTTTTTTTATAAACAATAGGGGAAAGAAAAGTGCATTATATATTTGAAGGAGAAAATGCCCGGGTTTTTTTTTATTGATTAAGGAGAAAGCACAGAGATTAATTGAATATAATTTTTCCCAATCTTTTATTTTATTTTTTATACACCTGCCTTCCTCTTGGAATTAAATATAAGTATAATGAGATTTTGAATTGATTGGATAAAAATACTTTGTTGAAAAAATAAAGCGAAACACAATAAAAGCCAAGTGTGTGAGCAAAGGTTTTAAAAGATCACAAATCTAATAATAATGCCAAAAATATGTTATCTCATTCCAGATACTTATATAACGAAACCGTTCATCTCCAATCTGTCATGACGGCTCTCACGACTCTCTACGCGGCACATAAGTACATGTGCCCTGGACTAGCAGAGATTGTGATCAAATATCTAAAAGATAATTTAAATGAAAATAACGTTTTATTGGTTCTCCAGCATATTTGCCTCTACTGCAATGTCCTTGGAGGAGGAAGTGGACTCAAGACTCCCCTGCCGATTACATATCCTCCAAACAGTGCCTCTCTCCACACTAATAAGAAACTCTCCGACAAAATCATTTCTCCCTCTGCTCCATCTTTATTGAACGATTACGAGTTGGAAGAAGATGAACTCTTACTTTGTGATGATGTTGATGAGAACACGTCTCTCATTCAGAAAGGAGACTGCTGTGAAGAACTTCTTAAATACTGTCTCGAGCTCATCGACGACGAGGCAACCAGTGTGCTCGCCTCTGAAGACATCGAGGATCTGGATATACAAGCCTTTAAATTGATTATCTCAAGAGATAGTCTCTCCGTCCAAAGTGAGCTGGACACATTTGGAGCACTACAACGATGGTCAAAAAGAGAGTGCAAGCGACAGAAGCTGGAGCTGAATTCAGATAATAAAAGAAGTGTCTCTGACGGGGCACAGTATCTCATTCGATGGCTCACACTAAGTGAAGAAGACTTTCTTGGGGGTCCTTATCACTCAGGACTCCTCTCAGAAGAAGAAAAGGATGCAATCGCAAACTACATCTCTTCCAAATCTAAAGGGGTCTTATCAGATTTCCCTGATCATTTCTGCCATTTATCAAGTATATCCATGAGCTCTCCTCGAAGAAGAGGACTTAAGAAATCAATCAAAAAGGACTCTAAAAAGAGACTTTTGCATCGTCAACGTGCTTTTGCCTCATCCTCCTCTGGCTTCTCAAAAAAGGAAGACAAAAAAATAAAGAAAAAGAGCTTGACCGTTATTGCAAATAAAGATTCGTCAACCAGTACTCAAATCAAGGAGAGAAATAGTCGACAAAGAGACAAATTTAATATTGTTGAAGAGTTTTTTATTTGTTTAGCATGTATATTTGACTGAATACACCAAAGGAAAAGATACCTTTCAATATTACCATATCATAACTTTATACGTTTCAAGTCAATACGTTCATTTAACAAAAAAATATTATTTTTGATTTTTTTTTTTTAAATACATAGTAAAGTTATGTTCTATTTAGTTATTACAAATATTTATAATATATATTTAATAATTAGGTATTAAGAAAATATATATGTTTTCGACAAGGTAACATGCATATATTGAAAAAAATATATAAACCCAAAGATAAAAATAGAAAGGACTTAATAAAGTTTGTATCAAATACACTCAATCTTTGTTCATAAAAACTTCTTTTTTGTTGCAAAATTACATAGTCTAAAAAAAATCGCAGATTTTTGTTACATAATTTTAAATGTAAGCTTTAAACATTTTTTTTTTCTTCCATATTTTTAACTATGAACTATTCAAAAATAATAACACGCAACATTTGAATAAATCATCAAACCTTTCTTCGTAGCACGAATCGATTTTTGGGCAATTGTCCGAGAAAATACCCAATAAATATAAAAAGATTTATGATTCCCATTCATGTTGCTTCAATTTTGAAGGATCACATGTTTAGTTATTTGCCACGATTTGAAATTATTAAGTCATTCAATACATATGTATTACATTGCTATTTTCTTGGTGTTGTTTATGACTCCTTAATTCCTTATTTTTATGCAACAATGCTTATAATTTGTATTGTATGATACTGTCATTGAATAAACCGTTTAATAAGTTTAATTAAGAATTTAGTTTATTAAAGATTTGGCGTCAATATAATATAATATAATAAATAATGTTGGCTCAGTTCTTCCTCCAAGATTATGTAAATTGAGATCCTTCAATCTTCAGAGACCTATAGATCTGTACAACACAATCGTGGTGCCTAAGGTTGTATACAAGGCCACATCTTTCCCTTTCATAGGTGAAAGAGCAATTATTGAAGAAGAAAGATGGTTTACCACTCTATTTCATAAAAGTTATATTCCTGTGATTAAAAGACCGAAAAGGTAACTTTGAGGTTGTTTTACAAGAGTTTCCATTCTTATTCCTAAAATTTATATCGGAATTTTAATAGATCTAACAAGAAACCCTGACACTGAATGGCGCCGAACTGTGACTCATAGTGAGATCTATTGGTGGATCATGTTTAGGTATGACTTGACAAACAATACCACTTCCAGGATATCCCAAGTTTGGGGTGTAGAGCAAATAATCCTTTGGAATTCCGTTCTAGTTTTTGAGAGCAACACTCCGATTGATGTGATTAAAAAAAATCTTGGGAAAAAGTTTTTCTTCCGAAATCTACAAAACCCAAAAGATCTAGAAGATAGTACCCTCAGGAAAAATGTTTTTACCTTACAGGATTTTGAACAACCTGTACCTTTCCTTGATGGTTGTTTCAGATACCCTCGATTAAGATCTCCGAAAGAGCATAAATTGTCGAAGCCGTGGCATCTAAAAATGTCCAAGCCCTACAACAGCTTCGAATTTGATAGGATATGCAAAAAAATACATAGCATTACTTAGTTTCCCTTAAAATAGAAAAAAAAGGACCGTTGGGTCCTTAGCAAAAATCAATGATGGAAGGAAGTTTATGGCCAAACTCCAAATTTCTGTGGACTGTATCAGATTCACAAGATTGTGTAAAGACTGTGGCAAAATCTTCATTTCGACAGTCATACATTTGTGGAATGCCAAGCGGTCAGCATTTTAAAGCATTTTATAACATATAATCTTAAAGACCTCTCAAAATGCACGTCGAATGATAGGAAGGTTAGTATCCTTTTTGGATACGGAGGTTGCAGGATTACCTCAGATGCTAAAGCAATCGGAGTTGGCCATTCTCAATCCAAAGGCTCTTATTACTCAGAAGATGGAAGAACCACTACAACCCTACGAATTGAGGAGTATTTTACTAGCAGCTGGAGCAAGATATGCAGCTTTTTCCCTGAAAATGCCTTCTCTGTGAAACAACAATTCTTGGACGATGGCTGGGAGAGAGATAAAATACTCCCCAACTCTCTCTTTGCAATACAATAAGATTATAAGGAATATTTTTTTAAAATTAACAAACACATTTAGTCAGTTCTATGTTTTTGATTGCTTGATTGTTTCCTTATTTTTGTTTTTGTTTTAATGTGTCGCTGAAATTTTAATTGTACATTGTGTTATGATTTTTATTCTATTTTTTAAAAGTAATTGATTTTTGTATTTTTATCCAGATTTTACTTTTAAAATTACAAAATCTCGAATTTTGATGTAAGTAAGCTAAAAATTTCAACTATAATGTTTATTCATGTATATGTATATACACATTAGCTTCGTTTTTATATATTTGTAGCAAATAACCTACATCACCAAATATTGTCTTTCTCCCTTCGTTTTTCTTTATTAATAAAACCTTTTTATTAATAAGACGGGAGGATTTTAAAGTACTCTATGTGTAAAAAGAATAACCATAAAACATGAACATGAATAAACCAGAATATCAAACTTATTACATCCAGCAATATTGGTTTATTTTATTCGTCCTCGCTCCTTCTACAAATTGGTGACACCTACTAGAACAAAATAATGCCTTCTGACGACGAAACAAGATCCAACTCCCACTTCTTCCACCTACTAGAACAAAACGGTGCCTTCTAAAGACAACCCCTGCTGGAACAAAACGGATCCCTTTGGACTTAAGAAAGCTGCAAAAACCTTTCAGAAATTCATCGATAAGATACTCCGCGGCATCCCCTTCGTGTACACATACATTGACTACCTGCTTATTGTGAGCCCCGATGAGTGAACCCACGAAAAAAAACATTATGGGCACGCCTACAACCCGTTGCTCACACATCCTCTTCAAAGCCGACAACACGTCGCTCACAAAGCCGACAACACGTCGCTCACATAACCGGCAACACGTTGCCCAGAAAGCTGACAACACTCCGTCGTCTCGCAGCCCTTCAACGGACGTCTCGCTACTCTCCGTCTCGATGCCATCCTCTCATCCGCTGGACCTATCTTTTTACAAGCTCCAACTTAAACCAGCATACATCTTGGACTCTAAACTATTATGAGAGTCCAAGTCAAACCTTTTTTCAGACGAGATCTATATCTTGAATTTTGACAAACAATGTTGAAGTCCCTAAAGCAAAAAAAAAAAATCGCCAAAGAAAGTCTCATTCCTCAACCCTCAAGAAGGAACAAGAAAAATATTGTCTTCCTCCCTTCGTTTTTCTTTATTAATAAAACATTTCAGTTTAGATATAAAAAGAATAACTATAAAATGTCAAATATGAACATAAATAAACCAGAATATCAAACTTATTACATTCAGATATATTGGTTCTTTTTATTCGTCCTCACACTTTCTACAAATTGGTGACACCTACTACATACTAACATATTAATGAACGGTGAATTAAATAAAATAAAAAATTACTCCTAATTTCCGGTAAACATTTTTCATCCTTACCAAAAAAAATCTAGTAAAAAGCAAACATTCCGTTGGGGGGCTTGCCCCAAGCTAACCCAATGCGGACACCCCTGTAATAAAATTGTGTCTCTTTAAATTATGATTAGATATGGGCTTCGTGTAAGAGTGCGAGGGGAAGCGGGGTTGAGATTATGGTATTATAGAATTAAGACCCTTATTAATATCATCTACCTGTTATTTGATTTTGACGGGAGAAAAGGAATTATTATTTATTATAACTATGCATTTTTAAATCAATTTACACTATAGATAAATGTCATCTTAGTTGGGGAAAAATGTTATTTTGGGTCAAAATTGTACCCTTCCTATTCCATCGTCTCAAATATTATACTATGAGTAGATATGGGTTTTTTGTAAGAGTGCGAAGAGAAGGCCGGAGCGAGACGTATGGTATACTTGAATTCAGACCTTTGTTAACATCGGCTGGCTGTATTATGTATTTTTAAATCAATTTACACCAAAAATTGATAAGGATTCTTCTTTTAGAGGGAGATGTTAACACACCCACAACTTATTAAATAATGAACAAAAAAGAAGAAAAAACAACCTTTTTGAATTGTTATATTTAGTGTTTTCTTAACACGGATCCCTCTTTTATTATGATATAATTTATGACGTCTGTGAAAACGCAGACTCACACCATTATTTAACGCGCACTGGTATTCATTATTTTTATACAGCTCTAAATAATATAAGGAAATTGTTTATCTATCAAAGATAATGCCCGACTTGCAAAATGAAAACGCTCTAGAGTTAAATATTTTCTTTATCAACATTTATTTGATAAAAGAATATTGTTTTGTCAAAATATGCTTTTCTGTTACTTGTGTGCTGCTTGTATACAAAATATGTATGTATAGCCTAATATACACATTGTATATGTATATTTGTAGCAAATACATATACACATGCGTACATAAATATATATATATATAGCAAAATTGTTATACATTGGGGTTTTGTTGAGATTATTTTCGTAGCGGAAATTAGAAAATAAATCTGTGATAAGAAAACCATTCATATACATAACTATGGTTTTAATTAAATTGTATGTATTTCTGGTTTTTCTTTATGATAAGATTTTTAGATGGTCCATGCTAAAGAGACTCCACAGAAAGAGGCAACAGACATATCAATAGGAGAGAGGGGGGGATGATCTCTTTGGATAATGATGGTTCCCATCCTTGACTCTTTCTTTCTCTGATACACAAGCTTCAAATTCTCCAGATATATTCATAATCGTCTTGTCCTGCGAAAACACGAAAATGACGATATCTTGTCGATTTTACGAGACAAAATGGATGACATGGTTATGGTTTATGTCCAATCTATCGCAGATGTGTTCATCTCCTGGAGTATCACAACATTTAGGGATGGATCCTTCTCAGTGGATTGTTGAGGAGGAGAATTCGTTAAATTAATAAAGTTATTCATGAAGGAAGAACCGAACCCATTGTTGGTATTCGTACCAAAGTCGTATAAGGTACATTTTACTCACATTTATTTAACTAGAAGGGCACTCGGTAGAGCACAAAAACTCTAAAATCATTATTTAATCCTATAATTTAAAAATTATATTTCAGATATCAAATTTAAGAAAAAAAATTCAAATAATATTTTTTTTCTAAAATTTATAAAAATTCATTGTTATACATAGAAAATTTAATTTTTTGAGAAAAATTGAAAGATTAAATTTTTTTTTTTTTTGGAAATTTGAGCCTCCCCCCTCCACCCTATATAATATAAACTAGATAAAACAAATCTTAAAATCTTGTCTATAATCCCTACATATCTTATTGTTGATAAGTGTGACAATTTTTTATTTATTCATCGTTCAAACACAGCGACTTAAGTTGCTATTACATTTTAAGAAACCCTACCAGTAAACTAAATCTTATTACAATAACACTATACAACAAAATGAAGAAGGTCTTGGAGCGTCTGCATACTGAACCCCACATTCATTACTGTTAATTAAGCCGTCGAATATTAAAATGACCATTAAAAATTTCAACCTTTAAAGGTTCTTTTTTTTAAATCAAGTTTTTTTTTTTTGGGTATAACTACGACTCAGTGTCATATTTCGACATGAAATAGATGAAAATCAAAGAAAATAACAAATTGATAAAAACATTTCAACATTTGAAAAATGAATTATTGATTACTTTATTTGGATAACAATTAATAAAAAATATATATTTCCACCAAAAAAAATCGAGTAAAATGAAGGACCTTACATAGGAGCTAATATTTTTTTTATTTTTTCTTAGAGTGATAAATTTCCTAGTTGAAGTTATAGAATATCAATTATATTTCAATTTAAACAAAAATGCCTTCAGAAGATGTCGATTTGGATGGACTTTTGGTCAATTTAGTTTTGCATATTTTTAAAAGAAATTTAATCAAATAAGCTGGTTAGGTTTTCTGAATATAGATTACAATAATCCTCCGGGGGGGGAAGAGAAATTGAATTGATTATGAATTTATAACTAGTAATAATATAATACTAATATGATTAATGTTATATGTAAGGTATTAAAAGTTTATAGATGCTTCATATTCAAATTAATTGATTAATGGATAGTTATTGTTGCATGGTTTAGTCAATTTATCATAAAAACGAATTAACAAATAAACCCCTGCAGTTACTTAAGTTGATGAATGTATTAATGAAGAAACTGAGACGAGGCAGCAATTGGCAGTGGAAGCCAAGATCTAAAAAGTAACTAAACTAAACTCTTTGGGAGCATACAACAAAAAATAATAATAAATCTAAAGATAATGAAATCTTTATTCATCATAAAATGAGGTGTTTTGAATTTACTATTATGTCATTACCTTCCTTGTATCACGAAACCTTTCCTTCAAGAAGAAACATAATATAATAATATTATTTAGTAAAAAATGTAGCTATTTATTTTTATATGATAGCCAGTGATTAAAATCCACTGTATTTTTTAGCTAGCCCAGTTTTTTTGTTTTTTTGGAATTGGTAATCTGAAGTATGAATTTTATTTTCCTTATCAGTTGTCATTATTATTTAATTCTTTAGTAATGAACTTCCTTTCCTAAATAGATTCAATTATATTCCAAACCTGATTGAACATTAGTGTGTGCTCATAGAAGACGGAGCGTAACCCTGAGGATTTGTTGCAGAGTTATGATTGTAAGTCCTTGTTGGATTCAGAGTAGAATTACAGATCAAAATCGGATTAATTCTAGCAAATGTCCTGGTTTATATCCTTTTCTCCTTCTTCCCTAGTCACTGCTAATTGTAGCTAATTTAATGCAACGTCATGATCATTAAACTTTCTCTCCTACATATCATTCTTTAGATTGTGAGGGTTACCCAAGGTTAATAGAAATAGAAGGGTATACCATCATGTAATCGGGCTTGCTATAACTTTCAATTTGGTGTGTATCGTACCGATTGCTGTGCAAGACACACAAATTTTGACAAAGCACGCAACCACTCATTGTTTATGACGTCACAATTGCTAAAATTTTCAATTTAATATATCGTACCGACTGCTGAGGTAGAAAAACAGATTAGGAAAAAACACTATGACGTGAATATAAAAAGTATGGTGGAAGTCAAACATCAGTCGTACACGAGTTATAGTATAATCTTGTATTTCTACTAACCGTAAGGGTTAACATGTTGATTTTCGGTTTCTTTTTTAACATGTCCCTATATCCCCTAATCGGTTTATTATTGAAGTTAAAGTAAAGTTTACTTTGTATTAGATAAAAATTTCGTCATTCAGGCAAATTATGCAGTAGAGCAAAAAAATTTAATATTGGAAATTAAATTTTTGAAATTTTTTGTGAATAGCTATGGATTTTTGATTTTTTCCCCCAAAAATGTTATTATTTGAAAAGAAAAATTAAAATTTAATTTTCTAAATTTTTTCCAGAACATTTAATTTTGTCTGAATAGCTTTGGATTTTTGAATTTTTTTCCAAAAAAATTCCTAGACCCATGTCCCCCCCCCCTCAAAATTATAATCCTGTGGATACCCCTGTTATAGCTAGAAATAGAGTGACAAGTATTTCAGTTAAAGAATCAATGTTTATGAGTCAAATTTATATGCAAACGAAACTCCAGACAAATTTCTATAAACTATATTTTATCTACGAATCCAATATTTTATTGGAAATTCTTTTCTTTTTATCACCTGAAAAAAACGAAACTGCAATTTCACCGATTTCTGTTTTTGTTTTTTTAAATCAATTTAGAAATGTTAGTATAATTGTTTTTTTAGACGCCAGTTACTTTTTTATTTACAACTCAACCTCCTATCTAGTCCCCTTGAGTAAAAAAAAAACAAGACAGTTTTGTATTTTGGGTATAGAATATCGGCACCTCCCTCTTAGCCAGGTTCAAAAGTAGCGCCCATGCAAAATGTCAGCCTTCCAGGTTTAACGGTGTGAGCACCCATACAGGGCACACACACACAAGACAAACCCAAATTCTATTTTATATATATATATATATACAGACGGCGCCACTCTCTGTGGCTTTGTTCACAAACTAACTTAAGTAAACACCCATAATGCCCCATTTGTTGACCTTTGATACAAACTAATTTGAAAAGGGGCCCTAAGAATAAAACTGATAATAATAATAAAAATATTATTTTCCTCGGTTGTACACCCGAGAACCGAAAAATCTATAATGTTCTGTTCTGCCACCGAGAAATGAATACTTATGCAAATTACCCCAATGTTTCTTTAAAAAGAAACTGAAACTACCCGGATCTAAAATCAGGACCCGAATTCCAAATTGTAATTTACAAAAAAACTAATCAAATAAAAATATATTCTAACAGTAATATAAATATATATATGTGCGTATACTCGTAAATTATGTAATTAATACATGCGACTTCTTTAATATATGGATAAATGATTTAATACTTGTGATCCGATTCACTTTCAAATCGAAGAAAAGTTTCTAGGATGGCTATTTTAACTTTAGACTTTTGTATATTATTTAATTTCTTTAATTTGCAGACGACTTGTTTTCCGAATAAAATGTCTTCGTCGTTTTCCGAACTGTCAGAGCTTTTTTCGTATGTACTATTCTCCATGACTATGGGGGAGGAAGAGAAATCACTTGTTGGAGAACTCGTTGTAACATTGGGTATGAAATGTTTTCTAAAATAAATGAAAAGATTATATTTAGTAAAATTAAAACTATTTCAATATTTGATTCAAAAGTATTGTTACAGACTAACCACGAGATATTGAAATCAGTTTATGGGTTTAACGATTAAAAATCCTTATACAATCAACTACGGTTAAAAACAAATCAGGCGTATCGATGCGAATGTTTCTTTGTTTTTTCCAAACTTAGTTCGAAATTATATTTTTGTACACATCTCATCGGTAATGAAAATATGAAATAAATTCTCTTTTATGACATTGAGCCAAGAGATTAACAATGTAGTGGCTAACAGGTGGTTCTTCGGGGCTGAGGGTCTACCATTGCACAATGCTGAGGTCACATGAAACCCTTTCTAGAGGGTTTTCATGTAACGCCAGCATTGTTAATGTGGGCCGTTATTGGGGTCTAAGAGCTATGTTTTATAACAATGAAACACCTCATTAAAATTAAGGAAAAAAGTGAACTATTGGAGGTCAAAATGGAACTAACAAATAAAAGGATTTAAACCTAACTACCCATAAAAAAAGTATCCCTCTAAATCCTAGTTTGATTATATATCAAAGCCTAAAATGTATTAGAAATAGGTTATTATATCGTTATAAAATCTTATTTCAATATTTTAGATAAAAAATTAAATACTAGAATGGAAAAATAAGATATTTTTCTTTAGTTATCTTACTTTTTTCGTGCCTATTCGATTAAAAAAAATGTACAAATCAAGACATTTCATAGGGATTTTCAGTAATACTACATTGATTTAATTCAAATATCACTATTTATGATTGGCATCAAGTAATATTCAATGCAAGTATTCACTTTTTTATTTATTCATAAAGCCATTAGATAGAGTTTCTTCAAGACTTATTTGAAATTTGTACATTTTATGAATTAAAAAAATAACTTTGACGTCGGTGAAAACTTTCTATACGAAGCTTATTGAATGAGCGAACATAATTTCAAAGAAAACGTTGTTCTGATACAAACATTGCTCTTTCCCAGATTTAAAATCCCAATTTAAAAAGAACTCGATGGATCTTTCAATTTTATTTGACATTTTCAAATCTCAATATTCTGTTCAAGATGATATGAAGATGTTAAGTATCTGAACTGTGGTAGCTTACATACATATTTTGATACACTTTTTGAGTTTTTTATGTTGAAATGAGTGACCACATTAATTATAAACCTGAATAATTGCCACAAAATCATATGCCGAAAAAGAATGAATCATCATCTTACGTTTTCGAATGAGTAAATTCATTGATGAATTGCATATGCTCGAAAAAAGACCATCGGGATGCAACACGATGAACTTTCTCTCTCTTTAATTCCCTCACGAACTTATCTCTCAGATATTTCCATTTCCCAATACATCGCATTGCATCGACACCAGTCTAAGATTCAAATTAAAAACATGACAAAAAATTAATTAATTTAAATATACATTGATAATATAATGCAAACTTACAGCTTCAGAAATACTCTCCCAAGCCTTGGCCTTTTTATATTTATCCTTATATGAAAGGCATTTCATATTCCAAAGACATTCGTTCATTTTAACGGAATTTATAAATATAATAATATCCATGATGGTGGCGATCCTTTAAAACCTATAAACATATTCTTATCTAAATTATGAGTGGCACCTACATAGTCGGAGAATAGTTGAAAAGTGAACTTTTTTTAAAATTATCAATATATCTTATAATTTACAAGCATTATCATTCATTTTAAATAAATTATTGTAAACTTAAACTGACAAAATCCAGAAAACTTGGAACCAATGCCAGATCAAATTTTTGATACTAAACACTTGATAGCCAAAAAAATTACTCATCAATTCACTTACAATCCAAGGTATTAGGTAGGGGACAATTCATACAAGAGACGTTTGAAACATGCCGTTTTTCTTTACTAGAAAATAAGGCAATCGCTTAGAAATGTCAAAGGTTCACAGCTTTTTCCATGAAAACAAAGATATAGGTTTCACCTTTCTTGAGACAATTAGTTAGGTATCTCTAATCCGAACCATTTCCAAATAATTGACCAAAAGTGGTGTTTTTAAAACTGCATCCAGTCTACCCTAGTGTAAGAGTATATTTTAATCTAGTTTATGTTTCCTTAAATTTCAAAATCTATTTTTATAAATACTTAATTAATGATTACTAATGTAAATATTTCAAATTCGTCATTTTGATATTTTATCCACACACAAAAATTAAAAAATAAATGAGACAAACTCAAAATTGAGATATGATCTTCATACTGAATCTATAAGGTTGCATCATTGCGAATGTATAAACAGTGATACAAATTATTTATAAAAACAATTAAGAATGTATCAGAAATGGAAACTATTTCTTGCCTCTAAATATTAATAATATTTTTGTTAACTGTAACATTAAACATAGTAGGAAACTGAATTCATTCAAATAATGAGAAGGCACATATTGATATGCCACCTTTATATATTGAATCCATTTTATGGGGGCTCATTTTGATATACTTTATCATAAATCTCATCATAGAAGGTGTGAGACATTATAATTTATATTCTGATTCACGTCAGAGAACAAAAAAGATCTTGTTATTTCAATATTAAAACTATGAGGTATTTTAGAATAATATCTCATGTATGAACGAACATATATTGAATCCAGAGATCTTTAACTAAATAAGCAATCAATAATCGGTGAAAAGGCATTAAATAATAAATTATGAGTCAAATAAAAATATCTAATAAGGCCTTACGTATAAACGAGTATTGTCCACCCTAAAGAATATTTCGATTATTCCTTACTCTACTCCTCCGAGCAGAATTTAAATCTACATAAAAGTCGAAAAAACCCAAAAAACACAATACAAATTTGTTAAGTAATAAATTAAATAATTTATAATTAATTGTGAAAGAATTAAGTGATCCTTCCTTCCTTTTTCTTTACAATTTAACAACTCGACGCACACGTACAGCTAGCGAATGACGAGCAAGAGGAAAAGAACAGTCAGACAGTACTATTTTGTAGTCAGCTGTTGATTGCGTGCGTGCTCGAGGTGGGTTGTAAGGGAACGCAACGTGGACGATGCAATTTTATAAACAGAATTTAGACCATTACGTTAATAATATAATCATAAATATTATAATATGTAATTACTAATAAATCTTCAAACTCTGATTATTCGGGTTTTTTTCAATTAGGTTTTGATAATAGTATGAATGTGATTTCAAGTAAAATTGACAAAAATGCAAATTCTATATGATAATTAATGGGATCAATTATTATCCCTGTTTTTATTGGACGTTACTTATCTTGTTTCAAGGACTCTCAACTTCCACCGAATACATTATGATTCAAATACTTTATTTAACTTTAAAGTGTTTCCGAATATACCCATTGGAAATACTCGAATGAAAGATCTTACGAATAAAACCATGGAAGCTATTATGCAATTTAGTCGGATGGCTGGATAAAACAATGAAATCTACTAATACAGTTAGTCTCTTCCTAAACGCCGATGTCTTGTTAAAAACAAGGGTAGGAAAGATGATCTGGAGGAAAGGTTGTATACAATATACCCAGTGACTCGTTTTCATATATCCATAAATACAGACAAACTTTACTATTAATATAAGTAGAGGTATTAAAATATATATGTGTAATATTTGGACATCACTAATTAAAGCCTGCAATGCATTATCATCGTTAAGTTTATTATCTTTTTGAAGGACATGTATATTCAACAGCTTAATAATTGTGGAATAACAGGTTTAGGTTAAGGTAGTTCATTCATTTTGCATCAACAACTATTTGTCTTCAGGACTGTCACTTCTTAATACTAAGATTGATTAAAAAAAAGAATAAATATAGTTAAGTGACGTCATCAAAGATTAATATGTAGGACTAAACTGGGCAGTCTTCAGTTTTAAAGCAAGACCGACACAACTTGCCACTAATTTAATGAAACGAAATGACAGCTAATCTGCTCTCCTCCCAAACATTTTTCAAAGTGCTATGGCTAGCATGCAAACTGATAAAATACATAACAGAGCAATAGCAAGGGAAATTCTTTTTTTTTATCTCGAGTCTATGTTACTGGTACCCTGTAATTTTGCCTTATACCATTTTCCTTAGGATATCTTGCTTTAAAGCCATTTTACCTCAAGGATATTTCGCCTTAATATATTAATAAATAAAGTTTATACGATGTTATTTTTTATTTTTGTTTGAAAATGATGTTCCCTTTGAAATTTTAAATCAATATATGCAATATTTATTATTATAAAATGCATTAAATGTTTGTTTTCTGTTAGAATAATGATTGAATTATGCTTTTGAATCATATTATGTATACTAGTTTGCCAATGCATAACTTTTTTAGTATGAATAATCTATCATGTCTAATGATAATTACTAGCGGAGAAGTAAATAGTAATTCTTCTATTCGAATCGTTGCCGTTTTTATTTACTTTAGTTTTTCTTATTATACTAATTTTATTACCTATTTTGTTTCTTGTTCGAATATATTACATAGTGAGATTTTGTTGGTATATACATTGACATTTTGGGACATGATTCCATCATTTTTCTAAAAGGAAACAACCATTTAATGCATTTTATAGGAATAAATGTTACATATTTTGATTTAAAAAATTTAAAGGAAACATCCATTTCAACCAAAATAAACGAAATATCCTTGAGGCAAAATCGTTTTTAGGACAAAATTACCTAGCGCATATTGTTACCATGTCAATTTTCGGTTTGTTTTGTTTTTACATATTGACAAGTATAATTTTGGAATGAACCGATTGATAGTTAACTTATTTCTCAGAGCTTTAGATATTATAATTTTCAAAACTCAACAGTTATCTTTGTCAAAATAAAGAGACTGTGTGCTTTAAAATTGATCTCGTTAGTGTTAAAGAAAATGCCATGATAAATTAAGTTTTGGAAACTAAAAAATGATTAATTATTACTTTGAGTATAAAATTTAAATTGTTGGGCTTATTAGGAGGTAATACCAAACAGCTAAGGGTAAAGGAGTTTCCAAAGATGACAAACGACTGCCTAGAAGGTTTAGTTTAGCAATCATATTGATTTGATTCCAATGTTATTGAGTAAAATAAAATCGAGGTTCATATATTAATAATATACCAATTGGCAAGGATGTGCCCTTATCGGTCTAGTGGTTCCGGTTCTTGAACCACTAGAATCGGAACCGAAATATATTGCTTATCGGTCTCGGTTCTTGTGCTTTTGTTCCTATATAGAATATATTAAGAAAATACAAAAGTTAGGGGAAAGTGAGGATACATGTTACAAAAAAGCTTCTTTTTTTTTTTAACTGACGGTAGTTTCACAATTTAAAAGATAATTGTGACCCCCGAACAACAGGACGTAGGTAATTAGCTTAGACAAATTTTTGATCTAGTGCAATAATTAATAGCCATTTATTGGTGTTTTCAAAATTAACCAAAAGTAAGATGAGAAAAGATGTAAAAACTGCCATTTATTATATTCAATCATTTTTTTACTTTTTATTACAGTTTCTCAGCATAGAGTAAATACTTGTAATTACATATATGAGATAAACAAATAAAACATTCACAGAAATAGTTAATATTAAAATTTAACTTTGTACTTTTAATAGTACGAGTATATTTAATAAAAATAGGATGTAACAAGTCTCCTCCATAGTGTTGGAATCAGAATAAATTATGTGAACTGAATATTGAAACTAATATTATATTATAAGAATGTTAATTAATTGAATAAAATTGCTAGACTATGACTTTGGATAAAATAATAATAAAATTTCATCTTACAAACACGTAAAATGTTTAGTTTTTTTGTCAAAAAATTCTATGTCGAATTTATCTATAACTATAAGTATTAGGCAACCCGGATTTTATGTTGATTTGATGAGCAAAATAGGAGATTCAATTCAATAAGAATAGGGGGGTTAGATAAATTTATGTTGACCCTAAATTCTCAGTCTTCCTGTGTCCCCAATACATTTATCATAAGTAGTAGCAATAATATATTAACAGTTCTAGAACACTTTACCGAAAAAAAAAAAATAATAAATATATTTGATGATAATTAATTCATGTAGCAGTAATATAATTATCTATTAGACTACTTCAATGACAAACACATCTTGACCTAATTATCAGGTTCGAGACAACTTCAGGAAAGAGGAATGTCAATCACTAATTGACCAGATACCTAGGAACTCGATATACACGATTGAATCATTTGCTTTGTCTATTGAATATCTATCTTTGGTTGATGTATTGACAAGATCTCTTCTTAAAACATTATTTATCTTGCTACTTTATTTGCTTAATTCATTATTGGATAATTGTTCTGTTTTCTGTTCCAATAACGGGTTGAACCAACTGATGAAGCATCCTTATAACAAAATGAATCAACTATTAATTTCAACACTTAATGATTGCAATTCGTGGCAAATAATTAAATATTTTATCTTTTAAAATTGTTGCAACATTAATGTCTGTTCGGTGAAGTGTCCTCTCGGAAAATGGCATTCGGCAAAGCGTCCGTGCACGCATATTAACATCTTATTTTTTGGTAGTAGTTATTGGGTCTATTAATTTTAATAAATCCAATGTCCCTCCAATCGTAGATAACACAAGAGAACAATTACAGGGTCAAAATTGGTAACAATGAGTTTAAACAAAGAATATCTTGATCTTAGAGTGTAGAATTCAACACTATTTTAAAAAACAATAAATATCAATTTAAAAGTAAAATTTACGCATAGTACACAAAAAAAAAAATCCACAAGCTATAATTATGATGGGTACAGAGTTAGATTTTCTACGTTACCTGTCTCTTATAATACACGTAATCTGAAGTTTAAATATACCTTAAAAATTCGTCGTATATGACATGAATTATTTTGATCTATGTCAGTATTTCGAAACTTTCAATTACGAATTTGCCGTTGATATTATATTGAATATATTTGGGAAAATATATTTATAAAACTAAAGTTAATAAAAAAAGCTTTATGTATTGTAAATGCATATTCTATGGTTATATATTTGCAATTGTCCTTCATAATTATTCCTGTAAGTAAGCATCAGTGACAATGATAAAAAAGGTGGAGGTAATCGAAATGGAACATCAATCACTTATTGAACAAAAAACAAAGTTGTAGTTTACAAAAATACTCATCAAATGAAAATATATTATAACAGTAATATAAATATATGTATACTCTCACACTCTGTAATCAACAAAAGGTACTTATATAATGCATGAAACAATTATTTAATAGTTGTGATCCGCTTCACTTTCAAATCGAAGAAAAGTTTCTAAGATGGCTATTTTGACTGTAGACTTTTGAATATTATTTAATCTCTTTAATTTGCAAACGACTTGTTTTCCGAATAAAACGTCCTCGTCGTTTTGCGAATGGTTAGAATTTTTTTTGTAAGTATTGTTCTCTATGACTATGGGCGAGGAAGATAAATCACTTGGCAGAGCACTTGTTTTAACACTGGGTATGAAATAATTCCTAAAATAAAGGAAAAATTAAATTAAGTAAAAGTAGTCTTTTTCAATATTTGTTTAAAAATATTTTAATGGACCGATCAAGGTATATTGAAATCAGTTCATGGGTTTAATGATTAAAAAATGAAATCTAGTTAAGGGCAACTCCTCAATATCGACGCAAATGTTAGTTGTTTTTTTTTTTTTAGTTTTTTTTTCAAACGAAGTTTGAAAGTAAATTTTTCTACACATCTCATCGATAATGAAAAAATAAAAACAATGATCTTAGAATACATAGAGTTAAGAAATTAACAGTGTAGTGGTTAAAGGGTGATTCTTCAGGACTGAGGCGCTCTTTTACACAATGCTGGGGTCACATGAAATCCCTAAATTGCCTAGTTTTATTATATATCTGAACCTAACGTCTGCTAAATATGTTATTACATCGTTCTCCTATCTTATTTACATATTTTGTTTAAAAATTAACCCTTACAATGGAAAGGATAAGATATTTTTCTCTAATTACCCTACTTTTTTTTTGTCCCTAATCAATCAAAAAAAAAGTTCAAATTATGAAATTTCATATGGATATTCAGGACATATTACATTGATTTAATTCAAATATCACTGTTTATCATAGGCATCAAGTAGTATTCAATGTAGGTGTTTTGTTTTATTTATTCATAAAGCCATTTGATGAAATTTCTTCAATATTTATAGGAAATTTGTCCATTTTATGTAGTAAAAATATCAGCTTTGAGCCATCAAAATGGCGTTTTCTTCAATTATGATGTAAATAAAAACTTTCTATACGAAGTTAAGCGAATAAACAAAACCCAATTTCAAAGAAAACGTTCTTCTGATACCCATATTGCTCTTTTCCGGATTTAAAATACCAATTTAAAACGAAATCGATGGATCTTTCAAGTTTATTTGACATTTTCAAATCTCAATATTCTGTTCAAGATGATATGAAGATGTCCAATATCTGAACTGTGGTAGCTTACAAACATATTTTGATACACTTTTTGAGTTTATTATGTTGAAATAAGTGACCACATTAATTATAAACCTGAATTATTGTCACAAAATCACAGCCCTAAAAAGAATAAATAATCATCTTACGTTTTCGAATAAGTAAATTCATTGATGAATTGCATATGCTCGAAAAAAGACCATCGGGATGCAACACGATGAACTTTCTCTCTCTTTAATTCCCTCACGAACTTATCTCTCAGATATTTCCATTTTGCAATACATCGCATTGCATCAACACCAGTCTAAGATTCAAATTAAAAATAATACAAAAAATTGATTAATTTAAATACAAAGTGATATTAATATTATGCGAACTTACAGCTTCGGAGATACTCTCCCATGCCTGGGTCTTTTTGTCTTTATCCTTATATGAACTGGATTTCATATTCCAAAGACAATCGTGAATCTTGACAGCATTTATAAACGTAATAATATCCATGAAGGTGCCAATCCTTTAGAACCTATTAATACAAACATATCTAAACTATAAGTGGGGTATACCTATTATAGGAAATGGACAAAGAATGAGTTATATTCAAAAACGAATTTTTAAAGAAATTTTAAGTATAAATTTTTAAAATTAGCTTAAAACCATTTGATGGCAATTTTATAAACATATTGAAATTGCAAGAAACTGAATCTTTCTGGGATCAGTGTAACGTAAGAGTGATTGGAACTTTTGAAAGAAGCGACTATTTCAAGAAAACTTGGAACGAATACTAGATCAAATTGTTGATATTGGACACCTGATCCCCAAAAATCTTGTTCAACAAGTCACTTATAGTCCTAAGTCTTAGGTATGGTACAGTTGATACAAGGGACGGTTAAAACATGCCGTTTTAAAGAATAAAAACTAGGAAGTCACGAAGAAATGTCAATTAGATCCATAACTTTTTCCATGAGTGCAAAGATGTAAGTTTAATCTTTCTCACAAAGTTTGATATGTCTAATCCAAACCATTTCCGAACAGTTAGAGAGCACAATAAGAGGGTTTTTAAAAATGTACTGTATATTTTAATCTTGTTTATGTTTCTTTAATTTTCATAGTCTATCTTTATAAATACTTAATTAATGATTACTAATGTAAATATTTCAAATTCGTCATTTTGATATTTTATCCACTCACAAAATTAAAGAATAAATGAGACAAACTCAAAATTGAGATATGATCTTCATATTGAATCTATAAGGATGCATCATTGCAAATGTATAAACAGTGATACAAATGATTTATAAAAACAGTTTAGAATGTATCAGAAATGGCAACTATTTCTTGCCTCTAAATATTAATAATATTTTTGTTAACTGTAACATTAAACATAGTAGGAAACTGAATTCATTCACAAATAATGAGAAGGCAGATATTGATATGCCACCTTTATATATTGAATCCATTTTATGGGGGCTCATTTTGATATACTTTATCATAAATCTCATCATAGAAGGTGTGAGACATTATAATTTATATTCTGATTCACGTCAGAGAACAAAAAAGATCTTGTTATTTGAATATTAAAACTATATGAGGTATTTTAGAATAATATCTCATGTATGAACGAACATATATTGAATCCAGAGATCTTTAACTAAATAAGCAATCAATAATCGGTGAAAAGGCATTAAATAATAAATTATGAGTCAAATAAAAATATCTAATAAGGCCTTACGTATAAACGAGTATTGTCCACCCTAAAGAATATTTCGATTATTCCTTACTCTACTCCTCCGAGCAGAATTTAAATCTACATAAAAGTCGAAAAAACCCAAAAAACACAATACAAATTTGTAAAATAATAAATTAAATAATTTATAATTAATTGTGAAAGAAATTCAGTGTTCCTTCCTTCCTTTTTCTTCCTTTCCTTTACAACTTAACAACTCGACGCACACGTACAGCTAGCGAATGACGAGCAAGAGGAAAAGAACAGTCAGACAGTACTATTTTGTAGTTAGCTGTTGATTGTGTGCGTGCTCGAGGTGGGTTGTAAGGGAACGCAACGTGGACGATGCAATTTTATAAACTGAATTTTAACCATAACGTTAAAAATATAATCATAAATAAAGTAATATGTAATTACTAATTAATCATAAAACTCTGATTATTTGGATTTTCTCAAGGAGTTTTGCATAATAATATCAATATAATGTCAAATAAATTTGATAAAAAGGCTAATTGTATCCAATAATTCATCAGATCAATAACTTATCACTTCTTTTATCGCATGTCACTCGTCTTAAATCAATGACTCAACTTTCAACGAATACATAACCATTCAAATACTTTAATTAACTTCAAAGTGTTCCTCAATATATTGGAAAGACTCCGATGAAAGATTTTGCCAATGAAACTATGGAAGCTATTATGTCATTTTTTGTTAGATGGGAGGATAAAACAATGAAATCTACTAATGCAGTTCGGCTCTTCCTAAACGCCGATGGTTTTTTAAAAGCAATGGTAGCACTTATGATTCTGGAGGAAAGAAGGTTGTTTCAGTATAAAGCTTTTCATTCACTATACCATATATACAGTAGAATTGGCAATATTGACTTTACCGAGAATGATATAAAATAATTTGAAAGCAGATTATTAGGGGTATGAAAGTTGTCGAAATCCTCGTCAGCATATATTTTTTTTTAGTATAAAATACTGAGCTGCAAGATATTATTGTTCTTATTAATTATTTCTCCCTATATTTAAAATTTAGCTTAGCAAGGAGCACATTCCTATACATAATACTTTCTTTTTGGCAGACTAGAGATGATTATATCAAATTTTATCAAGAATAGAAAATGGAAATAATAGCTCATTTGTCTGGTGACGACTAGGTCTTTTAAATTAAGTCCTTGAAAATATTATGGTTAATAAATTTGCATTAATATGTATAAATAGTTGAAATGATAAATTAATTTAGGTTCATAGTTAATATTGTACGATTTATATTTGTAATACTCTGGTTTTCATTTGAAAGGAAGGATATGCTAGGTAATTTACCATCCACAATCTACTCAAACACAAAATATAATCCATGATAACCCCATCACTCTTTTAAATAAGGTCACGTATCAAAGAGTGGATCATTCTGCTTCTTAGAGCTATTTTTGAGAAAATCTTCCGTGAAAAATGAATGTTAATATAATCATTTATCCTTCTTTTTCAATTATAAGCAATTTTATTGATTTATGTACTTTTAATTTGCTAATTAATAATAGAAAATTCTTAAATTAAAGTACATATTATCTCATCATTATAGGCAAGTTAATCATATATTCTAAAGTAGGCAAAGACCAAAGACCAAATTGTTACAAATTGGGAATAATGATGACATTAGGATTTTACCACACAAACATATTATCTCAACGATTTTGTCCTCAACCTTTTTAGATCAATCCTTTTACAGGACACCAATGAAGACTCAAATGATTAATTACCATTAATTAATTAACAAATAGGGACATGGAGGCCCAAAACATTATATTTTAGATGTTTTGGGCCTGGTTTTCAAATATAAATTTTTTTGTAAAAAAATTTTAAAATTCCATGCTATTCATAGAATATAAAATTAAAAAAAAAATTTCACAAAATAAAAATATTAAATTTTTTGTAAAACAATAATGAAAAGTTATAATTCAAATATTTTTTTTTTTAATTTTAAAAAATTCATAGCTTCACACAGAAAGTTTATTTTTTTGGAAAAAAAATTTGAAAAATGGAATTTTGGAGAAAAATTTTCAAAAATGAAATTTGAAGTATTAAATTTGTTGGAAAAAAAAATTCAAAAATCCACGGCTATTTACAATTTTTTTTAAATATAATTTTGTTTGCTCTGCTGTATAATTTGCTCGAATGACGAAAAAAATTTCTGCAAAAGAGCCAAAATTCCTGATTTTTTTTTTTTTTTTTTGGAGGGGGGTGAGGGTCTACAGCTTCTCCAGTCCACTCCCTGCGAACGCCCCTGTATGCAATTATTATAATTATGTATTAAATTATTTAGGTGCATCATTTGGGCATTACTGATTAAAATCTGCAATTTATAAGTATACCTGATTTTTTTTTTTTTTGAAGGACACATATTTGACATGTCTATTCAGCAAGTTAATAATTTTGGCAAATTTTTTTTTCGTTAAAATCGGACAACAAATTTTCACAAGCCTCTAATGAGGAAAAATTTCTAGCTCCAAGCGGGTTGGCCATAGACAGGAACAGGTGGTAGTCACTTGGTGCTAGGTCCGGTGTGAAGGGCAGATACATAAGAACTTCCCATCTAAGCTCCAGGAGCTTCTGGCGCACCTTCAAATACATGTGCGGTCTGGTGCTGTGTTGATTAAACAGGATTCCTCTCCCATTTCAGTTTCTTTTTGTATCCAGCCTTCTGAAAATAGTTCAAATCGGTTTTATGATTGATGTTCAGTTCCTGGGTGATGTTACGACTACTAATATGACGGTCTATCTAGATATTTCCCATGATTTTATAGACATTTTCTACAACAAACATGTCAGTAAGTGTCGTATCATTCCCCTCTTCTACACTGGAACAAAATTCACTGTTGTGCAATTAGAACTGAAAGAGTATTGACCTTGTATACTTCCCCTATTTTCTTGGTCGCTTTCGTAAAATATGTCGTATTTCTTCCTTTTAGGCTTCTATACTCGATGCACAATAATTCACGACTGAACCAGCGAAGCGCAATATTTTCCAGAAAAACGTTTGTAGTATAAACTCACATCGTTACAACGCCTTATCGTATGAACTGATATGACCAATAATGAACAAGACATACATAGTTAAAGAATAAACTTTGTAGTAGAAATCAAAAATTCATTTTTTTAATTTTTTTTTATTGGGGGCTACATCCCCTCCACACCACCCCCTGTGGATACCCTTGAGACCTTTCGATCTATTAATAATCATGTCTTTGATTCATTTCCTGAATCAAACCATATATTCAAGTTATAAAAATCTATTTCAAGATGTTACGCAGGTATAAAACTATATCATTCGGGAAAATGCGAATGTAAGAGGATTCAAGGTACCAAAGTACGGAACATACATACTAATTTTATTCAATTAAATAATATATAATTATTGATTCTTGAATTGAATTATAGTCAAAATAATTTACCAAATCCATTAATTAATATTTTGTAATGCTAAATAAAATTACATTTAAATTTGAAAATTGGAATTAAATGTAATATACTTAATAAAATAATCTATTCCAAATTCTTCATTAACCTATTGACATCTCTAAATTCATATAATTATGGTAATACATCATTATCATTACAATAAGCATCTTAAAAAATGAAAATATTTGAGCCTCCATCTATGCTTTTAACATACCTAAGATACTTAGAGACAGGGTAGATCAGTCATCATAATTTTCGCCAGGCAGATATGACGTCAATTCGATAAATAAAAGCACTACTTAGCTAATAAAACATAATATAGTCAGCCGTTTATGTTTACAAGTTCATAAATTATATTTATATATATGACGTCACAGAATTGGGCGTGTGTATGAATAAAATTTTCATGAAAATAGCGTCTCTGACGTACCTTGTCTCTAAATATCTTGAACATACCGAACTATTACAATTCGAATGTTTTGATCAACTATTTCTTCTTTTTTGAAAGCGTGAGTTATGAGGTTCATCATTTTGGTAAGGATACAAAAGTGTGCAAAGTAAATATTATAGTAGTATTACATTTATTCAATTTGACAAAGGAATCTTCTTTGGAGTCCATATACATTTACATTATGTATATTTTCTTCTCTTGGATCAGATCTTGGCACTTAGCATAGTTTTCAAGCAAAGGATACAGTTGATGCTGGGAAGTCAACAAAATAAATAAAAAAACACTAAGTTATTTTGGGAATTGGTGGAATGAGAAAATATCAAATTAAACTTTTTTTGGATTTTTCTCAAATGTAGATATAAATAATTGAAATAAACAACATAAAACTGGTCAAAGTATTTAGAATAATGTTATCCCTGAGAAATTGGGGTAGTAAGATCTACCCCAAACACAAATTCCGGAGCAATGAAGGGTGATAAGTTGTGTGGTTCGTCCCGGGGCGACCCTCCCCCCCCCAAAAAAAAAAAAAAAAACTTATTAAAGTTACGTGTGACAAGGATTGCCCTTTTATGCTATGACGTTTCTTCATAGAGGCACAGCCGGAACCTACGCACATTGAGTTCAAGATAATAAATTATCCCGAGTGTACGTCCATTGAGCTACGTCGTTCCACACTAAATACATAATTATTTCCCATTATCTTTACATACATTATTGAGTAGAGGAAAAATTGACGGAAATAAAAAAAGTGCAACAACAATAATTAAAATCATGATTGGTCAGAATATAAATTACCCTTCAATTTGTCCTTGGGACTAAGGAATTTTTCATGCTGCAATTAAGGAAGTTTTCAATATTAAAATAAAAATACAGAAAGCTTTTATGAAGGTCAAATAAATTGAATTTTTATTAGAACTATACAAATATTTATTACTTGATTGTCTTTGAATTAAGTTACCCCAAGTCTGAGTCTCATTGAAAGTTTTACCCTCTTGATACTAACGGCCATACATTTCGTTTATTCGGATTCAAAAAGTTTGGCGTACAATTGAGGACGAAATATGCTTAATCCGAACCTTCAGTCTCATCCCTCAGTGCACGGAGTCCCTCGCTTCTTCCTCCGTGTACTATAAAAGGGACAAGCTTACAACTTTCTTCATAAAGAAACCTTCAATCTACTTTCATATTCCTGCAATGTGCCAAATATCTCGAAAAAGTCGAGGTCCCTCTTCTCCAAATTCAATAATATATTCTTCTTGGGAAGTTATAATAAATCCTAATTTTTACAATTTGCTAGTACAAGTTATTTTAAACAAAAACGTAATAACAGATTGGGGGAAAAGCAATAAAAATGTATACGGGGCCGATACCCTTTCGTTTCGTGTTGCACAACAGCGGTTCTAGTGAATTCATTCTGGTGTAGTGGAGGCGAATAATGCCCCACGCACTGGCAGGTCTGTCGTTGAAAATGTCGATAAAATCATGGGAAATGCCAAAATAGACGGTCATGTTAGGAGTCGTAGTAACGTTCAGAAGCTGAACATCGATCATAAAAACATTTTGAATAATTTACAGAATGTTGGATACAAAAAGAAACTCAAATAGGAGATAAATTGTGTTTTATGAAGATAACGCCAGGCTGCACACATCTTCGATGACTCGCCAGAAGCTTCGAGAGATTGGATAGGAAGTTGGTATGCATCCACCCTTAAGTCCGGACCTGGCACCAAGTGACCATCACGTTTTCCTGTCCATTTCCAATGCACTTGGGGATACAAATTTGGCCTCAATAGAGGCCTTTGAAAAATGGTTGTCCAAGTTTTTTGCTAATAGGGACAAGGATATTATGAAGTTGGATTCTCGTTGGCAGCAAGTTATCAAACCGAACGGGGTATACTTGGCTTAAATCAGATGCTCGTAACACTTCTTATAAAGCATTGAAATAAAGCAAAAAATATAAGATCCCTTTTTCCCCAAACTAATACTAATTTATTACTTTAGAAATAATTATCTACAAAAACATAATATTATTGTCTCCATCTACTATTTTAAATTATAAACTTACATCCCCATATTACTGAAGTACGTCTTAATAAAAATTAAATACTCGTGATTATTTACATGCTGTTAGATACGTATCAGATATTAATTTACACTCAAGCCAGTACTAAATTCCTAGTATCTTACTCTCTGCTATCAAATACAAGGGAAAAAATTACATGATCTTACATGTTTTGCTCTGCTAAAAAAACTTTGAGAAAAATGAAGTTGCTTTTTAATATTAAGGGCCGATTGCACCAACTCGACTTACAGTTAAGCCGAGCTTAAATTTGAGACCCTTTAGATGTATTGACCTCATAAGTTCTTAGTTTAAATTTAAGTACAGACGGTGCAAACGGGTCTAAAATTTCCTGTAGATAGGACTTAGAAAGTTCCTATCATCATAAACCGTAGCTGTCAGTTATTTTAAATAACATTCCCAAAGAATAAAACAACTTCTTCATGTTCTTTCAAGCTGTAAAATTAATAAATATTTGTAAAAAAAATAGTTGTAAATAAGGGATCAATTCTCAACAAAGTTTGTAAAAAGCATTTTTTTTTAAATTCTTCATGACCATCGTTTATTCCTATAATTTTGAACGATCACATTCAATTATCTTATAACGGTACAAAAGAACAGCCTATATGGTCTATGGAGTTGTACATACTCTAATTCTTTATTTTTGGCCGTGAATTCAATTTTGCAAAATGTGAAAGACATAGCATAATTAAACCTTTACTCACTTTGAATATTGTATATTTGAGGAACACCTCAAATATCATTGACCTTGGGCCCCCATGGTCATACTTTTGAAAGGGTACATGTCAAACTTGAAATTTTTTTCGCTATATTTATTTAGTGGCGGTTGTACCCGGCATTGCCCTATGTAATTAGGTGTTGCCTGAAAGACATTTTTTTTTGTGATAAAATAGAAGATAACTACCCTAGAAATCCTAAGTGTTACTCTTCGTTTTTCAAGAATACGCTCGAACGTATCTACTTACTACTTACCTATATCAATTTATTTGAGTTCTTGCCCCATAAATGAAAGAATAATAATAAGAATTTGAGCTTTTTTATAATATGATGGGATGACTGATGAGTACTTGAGTACTCTAGAGCGTTAATTAACAAACACTAACAAATCAGTGCTCCCTGTATCGTAAATAAAAAACACCTGCGAGAGTTAATTCTTTTTTTTTTACTCGGTTAATTTTTTGTTCAAATCTTAGCATATACTGAAAATGCTTATGAATTATGATATACATCATAGAGCAATAACAAAAACAAATAGTGTTCCTTGTATAAATGCACAAGCCTACAATATTTCATGAACATTGCAATTTCTTAGATCAAATATATGTATATGATATATATCGGGGAGTATTATATACAGTGGACCCTGTATAGCATCGAACGTGTATACACGTTCCACGCACACGCCTGCAATATTTAGCTAATATACGCACACGCCTGCAATATCTAGCTAATATACGCACACGCCTGCAATATTTAACTAATATACGCACACGCCCGCAATATTTAACTAATACGAGTACATTCTTATTTCTTAACTCAAAATATATTTACGATATACATCAAGGAGCACTATATACAGTTCACCCTGTGTCTGTTTTTTATAGAGACAAACAAATAAACTTTGCTTTATTAATAAGATTACATGATTTAAGAAAAAAGACACTTTGGACAACATGACTCCTATTAAGTACTGCACACTCCTGATTTGACCTCATATCAGGACAGCCAGTGAACTTTTTTTGCTTCACAAAACTCGAAATGTAGCAATTTAAAACACAAGATTTAAAAAAACCAAGGCTCTAAGAAAATAAATATAATTATTTATTTTCTTATTTTTGTTCAATAAATTTCTCTGCAAATGGTTGGCTGCAAATACATGGTAAAGCCTCTATTGATCATCAATACAGTTTTTTGCATGTGTCAGTGAACGTAAAGGGAAATATACAGCTAAGTGAATAATATATGGTGCTGAAATGCTGAGGTTTTTGAATACGTTAGGATCTAGTTACGTTAGCTTTGCAATTATCCAATTTTTATCAAAATTAAATATATTTCATATTTGATTACATAGCTACTAGGAACTTAGAGCAATCATGTTTAAATTTTCAATGAGTAATTTCATCAAATGGGTTATTTATCAAAGGATCACTTCTTTAATATTTTTATGGTTACTTTGAATGTTCGGATCGATTTCTCACAAATCAGCTGACTGCAGTATTTCATCTTTAAAAAAAGAAACTCATCATTTTTTTGTACTCCAATGATATCATCATATACAAAAAAAAAATGTAGCCTAAAATCTATGACTGAAATTCAATTTTAAGTTAGTTTACTCTTTTCAACACATAGTGCTGAAATTGTAATATAAGTTTGGTTCTCCAATTGCTTAACGTTTTGAAAATTCGATTTACACCTTACTGGATTTAAACATACACTTTTAAAACGTCTTCAAACGTGTATGTAATATGAAGCACAAGACTGAATTTGCTAGTATGTACGCTTAAATCATATCGATAAATAAAATATTATTGTTATTGATATTCATTTTTTTAGCTTATTATATACGAAAAACCCAAGATTATATTCCTTTTCTAAAATAAAACCTAAGAACCTATGATGATATGTAAAACCCAAGATCTGGGCGAAACCCCAAGCACTGGCTGGGGGCAGCCCTGTCTCATAAGTAACAAGGAGAGTTCACAAGGGGTGGGCTGGAGGGCTGTAACCTCCCCAACCCCGAATAAAAGAATTTTTGCTTGTTACTAGAAAATTTAATATTTGAAATATAAATTAAATTTTTCAAATTTTGTTTCCAAAAATTTAATTTTTATAATCTTTTCCAAAAATTTAATTTTTCTAATCTTTTCCAAAAATTTATTTTTTCTAATTTTTCCTAAAAATTTAACTATCGATTTTGGAATTTTGTTCTAAAAAATTTAATTTTTTGTAAACAGCTTAACGATTTTTGAAATTTTTTCTAAAATAATTTAATAATTGAAATTTGTGGATTTTTGAAATTTTTCTCCATAATTTTTTTTTTGAGTTATCTACTTTTGAATTTTAGTATTTGAATCTTTTTTCCAAAACTTTAATATTTGAAATTGAATTTTCGAACATTTTTTCCAAAAAATTCAATTTTCAAAAAATTTCAACCGCTACGAACGTCCCTGGTAAATGACCTTTACGCTCAAGGTTCCTAGCACATCCAGGATGACAATGTCAAGAATAATAAATTCGGCGTTGTTTTTTTATCATTAAACTAACAGAGTTAAATGAACATACACAATATCCTTGACAGTTCAAAAAATGAAGCATTAATTCATGATGACGCATGTCTATGCAGAGACACTTTCTTCCCTCCCGAGGGCAAAACTTACTACATTGTGAGTGTAGAAATTGACAATCATTTCATTTATAGTATCTTCAAACTATATTTTCGCGTAAGTTTCTCAACAGTCATCTCACCCAGGAGTTCATATCCTTTTAACGTGCTTACTAAATCTTGTAGAATGTCTTTAAGTAAGTTTTTATCCTTTATCATTTGACTATAGGAATATTTCTACTAAAGGTAAATTAATGAATGAAAAGTCTGTTAATACGCTTTTTCTCCGTATACCTAATTTGTTTCCCTAGGAAATAACTAAGGAACAGACGTGTGTATGTTTCTCCAATAGGAAATAATATTGTATATACAATTCTCCGATGTATTTTGAATGCTTTTTCCACGCAGTCAGTTCATCATCATGCCGGATCCAAGAGCAATCTTATTTGACTATCTAACAACCTTTTCGAATCCATCAAGTAATCATAAACTTCAACAATTACAAGACTCTAAGCAAGAGGACTTTGATACTTCTTTTCTACAAGACAACAATAAAATCCAGGAGGAAGAGGAGCCACTTTCCTTCGAAGGATCTCTCAAAAACGGTTGGTGTAAGGCCATGTATAAGAACAATAGAACTTTAGAAGGCTTTTATCATGAGGGAGTGCTAGTGGGAAATGCATTAGAGACTCAAGGAGACGTACTCACGCTTTACTATTGTAAAAAAGGGATTAAACATGGATTCACCAGAAGCTTGAGGAAGTTGGAGGATGGGAGTTATCGTTTAGAAAACTTAGGAACATATATAAATGGTACTTATGAGGGGTTTCGGTGGAAAGGGGTGGAGGGAGGGGGTTATTATTTGCTACAGGAAGGATCCTTGAAGGCCGCATTTATTTATCCAGATTTGCAAACGGTGATGTTGGGTAAGTCGAGTCTTTATAGTGTATTATAATTTATTATAGCTAGTATTAAATATTTATGAATCATTATTATCCTTTCCTGAAATACATAGCATAAAATGCTAATAATATACTTAATAATATAAACAAATATTTAAACGTAAGCACTGTGATTTGCGACCCATAGCTTTCGCCAACTTTTCACTTTTTGTGAAGGATGCATTCGTTCTCCTAAGGTTAATGAATGAAAGTTCTTAAGTACGTCAATGATGATCTCATTTATTTGTCAAATTAAACCCTTTTTTAAAAGCAAAAAATAGTATCTACCCACAATATTAATATTTTCTAATTACTAGGGAATTTGAATGTATCTCATCCTCAAGGGCCAATTCTCTCTTCTCCAATCATAGCCTCCATTAGAGGGATCTCATGGATTGATGGTATTCTAGTGCCACATTTTCAGCCGAATGAAATTCAAAATCCTTTAGAAGAGGACCCCTTTGAGAGGAAATATGTTTCCGTTCGAATATCAAACATTCCAAATGCTGGTGAAGGGCTCTTTACAAAATCAAGGGTTCATGGCCATGGACAAATACTTGCCTATTTCAATGGAAAAAAGGACCTAATCCCTTCCAACAGTGAATACTCTATACGATTAGATGAACAAACTATATTGGACATTCCACATGAATGGTTAGCATCAGGCTACCGAGCCACTTTAGGTACGTATTCAGGGGTGTCAGCAGGTTTATATATATTTCTATTTACATAACGCTATTTTTTTTAGGTCACAAAGTGTGTCATTCATTTGAGCCAAATGCAGAGTATTCCTATACTTTTCACCCTCTTTACGGCCGAATTCGATGCATTAAAAGTTTGAAAGCTCTCAGTGCAGATGAAGAAATAAAATGCAACTATAAATACTCTTTAAAGAAAAAACCACCAGCTTGGTATATAGATGCACTCCAAGTGTACATGGATAATTTAATTCTCTCAGATGAGGATCGTCAACTCTTAAAAAATATGTTGGAGAACTAAAGTGTAGATACTAGGACATGTTAATAAAATATCTTATTATTTATTTATAATATTTGAAGTGTATATTAATAAATGTATGTGTGTATTTATGCATGTTGGAAAAACAAGCAACGGGTGCATTGTATATAGTGCTCTCTGATGGTTCACTGTGAAATGATTGTGGTAAAAAGGATGCGGATAAAATCGTCGTGTACACTATCATTGTGAAACAAAATTGTTGTGGACTATTTGAATGCGGAGCAACATCCTAGTAAGCAATAGGATTGCGAGTGATTTCATAGGAAGACTTTAATAACGTGTACTGTATTCTTCAACCACCACTACCTGGAGCATCAAGTAAATCTTCTAATATCCCAAAGTACTTCCAAGTTGTACAGGTGAAATGCTAAGCCAAAAGAAAGTTTACACTCTACTGCCACCGCGTTTCTAAGCACCAAGGACCCCTTCTAATATATTATAATAAACCCTGCCCTCGAGTTGTGTATATGAGCTGCTGTGCCCCGAGTCAGGTGAAATTATTCCGTCTCGCTGAGTATCAAGGAACCCTTCTAATATGCAAAATACACCTCGGTCCTCAGATTGAAGTGGTGGGCTCCAAAGGTAGTTTAAACTCTACTGAACACCCTCCCTCTCTGATGTAAATTATATGAATACGTTTGATATTATAAGTAATCATGTAGTCGTATTAATGAAATACAGTAGGGTTATGCAATGTGTACGTATACTAAAAGTACTGTTCTTGTTGTTGGTCTCTGTAATGTAGTCTTGGTAACACAAAAACAGCGACAGGAGAAGGAAGAAGCGAGACAAATGGTACTACCGAATTAAGACCACAGTTAATTTCAGCTGATTTGGGGGGAGGGAAGAGAAAATGAATTACTACTATAAAGAGAAGAACCTTCAATTATTAAAATAGCATTAGAGCAGGGAATAAATTGTAATACTATTTAAATTCTTTTTTACACTTTTAAAACAATTAAAACCATAAACAGGCGATAATTCTTCCTTCAGAGGGAGATGCTAACACCAAGACAACCTATAAAATAATGAAAGAAAAAGAAGAAAGAGTACAGTGCACTCAGAACAATTGTTTTTACTTTTCTAATTTATAAATGTAGTTTTTTCATTACAAACTATTCAGCTGTATGTATATCATAAAATTTGGAGAAGAATAACATAATTATCATGTGGGTTTTCTGATTGTTTCTTTAATCAAAATATCCCTCAAACCTATAAACAAGGCTAACAATAATTGAAAAGTTCTCGAAAACCTGATTTGTTACGAAAAATCTAATTACAGATTCGTGATGAACCCATAAATTACTATTGGAATTAAATATGGAATTCAAAATATTTTTTATTTTAATTATACTTGTGTAATATGCATACATTTAACACTGAAAAATAAAAATATGATAAAAAGAGTAACTGGATATAGATTAAAAATAATAACAGGGAATAAATGTAATATAAACCGAAGTACAAAGAAATAAGGGTTTACAGTAAAATGGTTGCGGATAAAATCGTTGGGTAATATCTTGGTATACATGATCATTGTGAGACAAAATTGTTGCGGCTAATGTCATTATGAAGCAATTTCATTGTAACTAATTTTTAAATCATTCATTAGTATGGACACCAGAAATAAGAACAAAAAAATATATATGTATGTACCTAACTTGAAAAAGCATTCCAATACATACTGCACATAGATAATTAAACAGATTGATCAAAATAATTAATTAATTATCACAGCTTTAAAAGACACAAGTGCATGTAATATGAACGCAAGAATCCTTGGCTTTTTTATTCCATATTCTTTCTATCCATACTACGAACACAAAGCTGCTTCCAACCAGGCTACAAAATAAAGGAATAATATTTAACTATGCACATTCCAAACTTTAAAAAAATTAAATAGCTTACCCCTATCACGTATTCCCATGCCGTCCCTTGAGGCAATGTGGAAGTCATTCCCGTTCTTCTTGCCATAACATCATAAACAATCTGCCCACGGATCTTAACAGACTCTAAGACACCCCATAATTCCCCATTGATAGATACAGAAATGTCTTTCACACTTTCAGGACAAACAGGACTTGTCCATCCACATCCCTCAGGGCGGATTTCACTTATTTCGCGACGTAAATAAAGCCTGAGCTCAGAGTCAATGGCCCAAAGAGTCTCCCAGTTTCCTGCCTCAATTGATTTTAAATATACTCCTGTCGGCGGATGAATTTGCATCCATAGTTGATACTTTTTTGAGAGAAAATATGCATTGCCATCTTTTCCAATAGCCCATACATTTTTACCGTCTGTTGTGCAGGAAATGGATTGGAAAGGGACATCTCCAGGATGAGGCTCCCATTCTGTTCCCTCAGGTTGTGACTGAGATACATTTTTACGAGATAAGGCTTCACCCTTAATAGATACAGCCCAGACGTCTACTGATCCATCTGAGTGAACTTGGCACTATAAAATTAGACATCATTTACATAATATTCAAAGGTGAATTACAAGGATCTTACTCCAAATGACATATCAACAAGTTTAGTTGATCCTAATTTCTTCCACGGACCCGTTGTAACTAATTTGGCCTTTTTCATCCATCTCCTCCGTCTTACATAGTCAAATGTGCTTGATTTTCCTTGATATTTATTAGGGAAGTCTGAAGCATATTGCCAACCATCCTTATCTACCCCACCAGGAGTGTCAAAACTAACTATCCAATCCGTAGCCCATTTCCAATGTATGGAAGGAGGCTTAATGTTATCCTTGGTCAAGGAAACTCTTCCAGATTTATTACTCCATGAACTCCTGGAAAAAAAAAAGAAGACAGATTTAGGTATAGGAATTAAGAGGATTTATCCGAAGAAAGGGCTTCAAAAAAGAATTTAATCGTCCTTAAATTATTCTTTATTAAATGAAATTGAAATAATCACCGATCCGTTGGAAGGAGTCCATGAGCTGTAAAACCAGTCAGAGGATTCCACCGCTGATTTTCAAAAATATAATAGTATTTCGTGTCAGTCATAGGATGTACTCCTGAGTCCCCAGATGCATCAACGTCTTTGAAATGCGCGCCACCCCATCCTTTTGTATACACCCAAGGAGTAAAGTCATAGCCAATACCCCAAACCAATCCACTCAATTGGCAAGAAGAAACCTTAGAGAGATGACCCCCTCCAATCACTCTCCAATACATATCATAAGGGGCTAAAAGGGCAGTTTTGGAATGATAAACGACGGAGGATAATAGAACATCACCCCAAATTTCTAAGTGAGTTATATCTTCTACAGCATGTCGATAATTAAATTTGACGTACGGAGCTCCATTCACAATGACCTATTAAAAAACTCAATTAATAAATTTATATTTAAAAATATATATATTGATATATGTACCTGGAAATGATTCTCGTCTGCCTTTATAAGTATGGTTACAGACGTTCCTGGAGAAAATGACTTCTCGGCATCTCCAGCTTCATTCATGAGAAAAACAGGCCCCATTTCCTCAGAACCCCAGAATCCAGAATTATATGTATTCAATACAACGTTATTAGTATCAAATCGTGGATTAAAATGAAAATAAATGATGGATGGACGACCATTGGGAGAGGCGGGTTCATTTGTGAGATTAAAACAAAATCTAAATTTAATCATCAAAAAATAAATACATACATATAAAAAAAAGAAAGCCCTGAAGGATCATTAAAATAATACTTTTTGGCATCCATGTTAACATCAACAACGAATTCAAGCATTGAACCGTATAAAAACCCATTTTCAAGTCGGATAAAGAATGGAGGGGTCTTCATGGCGACAGGTAGCGTTTGTGAGAATAAAGGCATCTCCCCATCATGATCAGATCTTGTGGTTTTATTATTTGCGTTCGCTTCTGCAGACTTGGGATCAAAAACACAGACTTCTCCGTTTTGAGTGACTGAGAAGACACTTCCTTTACCGGGTGTACCACAAGTGTTACGGATTTGATTGACACCTGTGAAGGAGATGAACATATTATGTAGTATGTACCACATCATTCAATAAGTCTCGGCCAAGATTGTTGACTGGCCTAGGTAATTTAATTTCCGGTTAGGACTAACCTTCAAATAATATGTGTCAAAATTTCATTGCATTCTAACTTTAGTTTAGAGCTTACAGTCGTTTTTGTGACCCCAGTTTTGTCATTTTCAAGACAATGGATAGAAAGAAATTCGTGTAGTAATAACACACCGTCTTTTTTATGCAGAAAAATACTGTTGAAGCCAAATAGTGGATTGATAAGTATTGTGAGGACTCTGCGCCACGGAAATAAACTATTATTGACTGGTATGCTGAATTTAAATGTGGTCTTACAAGCACCAATGATGTTTAACTCAATGATCGCCCCAAATCGGCAGTTATTTTGGAAAACAAGAAAAAAATGCCAACAAAATATTTTTAAATGTAGTGCTTTCAGATTTTCACAAAACATTTGGCAATTGGTATTTCGTAGTTAGTGATCACACCAGACCAAAAATAACAACGCACCCCACAATTACTAGTGCTATTTTTAGCTTTTAAGCAAAATGAAAGGATATCTTGCGTTTCTATGTAACAATGGATGAAACAAGGGTCACTAGAATGACTGTAACCTCTAAGTTTAGGGTCAAAATGGAATGAAATTTTGACAAGTACTGTTTGAAGGTTAGTACTACTGATAGGACAATTAATTGCAATAGGCATCTGGAAAATAATATTCAATTTGCAATATCGATTCTTATGTATTATTAATAATTACTGGTATATCCTATTTATTACTTTTCTAAGTTATGAAAAAAAAATATATATATATATCCGTTAAGATATAAAAAACGACCACATTAATTTATTATTTGAGTCTTATAATTTTATACATATAGTAATAAAATAATTTAAGATAAAAAATTCCCGAAAAATGAGAGAGAATAAATAAATTGAACAAAAACTAAACGTGAACTAAAAAAGTGTTCTAAACACAGTGCGCCTATTGTTATTTATGGGGAATAAGTTATGTACAGGGATTTAACAAGTTCGCCTTTGCAAAATTTGCCTATGGAATGTTTGCCGTGGGATTACTCGGCGAGGGAAAATTTGCCTTTAATAAAAGCTCACCGGCAGAGGAATATTATTTACATTAAATAAAGGAGGCCAATTTATTTTATTAATTGTAATTCTTAGAAATTTATAGTAAAATGTTATTTTTTAAATATGATTTAAATTATTAAAGAATCAGAATCGGGAATTTTTTTAATAGAATCGCATCAGAATCGGGATTTTTTTTTTTTTGGGGAGGGGGATCGTCCCATCATGAGTTAGTACTAACCGGAAATTACTTGGTTCTGCCAACAATGTTGAGATATATGTGTCAAACCAGGGACTTGTTGAGTGATATGTGACATACATTATCGTAATAAATTAGTTACAAGAAATAATTACAATATTTTACCTTCATAACAAAGAAAACAACGCAAATATTATGCAAAACGCCTTTTCAACATAGTTATTGCTTATTTACATAAGCATACATAATGTTTATATACTTACAATGACGTTTCCAAATGTAAATATTAATTATCACTTAATTCAAAATAAATTTTAATTTATTATTCGGCGATTATTTCAATAACTAAGTCATTCATTTACATAACGGGTGGCCCATTGAAATATTGAAGGTTGAGTCGTTGAAATTAATCCATATTTCAATATATTAAAGCATGCACAATTAGTTATAAAAGAAAACAAATTTAAGCTCTCTAGCTTACGTTCAAATCAAGAAAATGACACTTGAATGTAATGGACGAATTTCCATTCGCCATTAAGAGAGCTCCGAACACATCTATTTATATACTATTAATTTTGTAGAAATTCTATTGTTAATTAATATTTAATGATGGAGTTTAAAATTCAAAGTGTTCAGACTTTAATGGACAACTCGGTATATTCATGCTGGACAACATAAAACAAATTACACGCTTTACATCACTATATAAATATTCTTATGTTGTGTATATGGTGCCAACTGTCCCTTGAAAAACGGAATCGTTCCGTATTTAGAAAAAAAACACCCGTCCCATATTAAGCTGAAACGGACGGACTTTGTCCGTGATACTGTGAGTTTAAAAAAATGGTCAGAATATGCCGCTTAACATTTAATTTGAGGCACAAATAGGCTTACAATTTTTCCACAAATGTACTCATGCAAGATGAATGTTCTACTTTCTATTTATTATTTTAATAATGAATACAGTTTTATGTAAGCAAGACAGGTTTCTGTTTAAGAAGCATTCTTATTTTATTCAGTTGATATTTTTTGTTATTAAAGTGAATTGCTGGATAACAATTTGTTTTACATGTGTTTATGTCATGCATATTGATACAACTTATATAAGCAAACTGTAGAAATTACAATTTCTTCGTCTTAATATACATTACTTAATTAGAAACTTATTCATTCTAATAACCAACTAAATATTGAAGCTATCATCTCATTTTGATCTGTTAAAATTACATGGTTATTATGTATTTTTGAGAAATATGACTGTGGGCATTTGACTTTGTAATATGCTACAGAATACTTATATTTTAGTATCTAATTAATTAATTATTGCATTATTCCCATATAATCCTTTATTTCAAAATTATTCACCATACTTTACCTTTGCTACTTGTATAATATATATGCTGTAGATTGTCCACTTTACGGGTTAATATATTTGAAGAAAAACTTTTTTCTACTCCGTAGATTTTTTAGGAATTAATATAGTATATGTGGTAAAATTAAAAGTTGATCGTATTCGGGGAATTTAAATTACGTAATGTGGCTGCTTTGTATGCAAAATCGTTTATGGAGTAAAAAATGTCGATTTCTGAGGAAAAATCAGGAATCGACATTAGATTTTAGTACACGAAAATTATTTCTGCCCGAGTATGTTTGATATTTTTCCATATCATTTTTATTTCAATTGAATTACATATACAATGTAACGCTTTCCATTTTTTGAGAAAAAGTAAATATAATTGATTATATAAGCATAATTTATTCCAGTCCAGGATAATAACTTGTTGATTATAGTGATCATGTGTGTTTTAAAGAAGAAGAGAGAGGCCGGACTAGTGGGTGACAGATGAAAATGATGCACAGCTCCCCTTTCTGTTAGACAATTACTTGTTCGAATTAAATAAATATACTAAAAAATAATATTTTAAAAAAAATACATTTGTCTCTCTGAATGTATGAATATTGAATATACAGGGGGAGGATTCAAAAATTAGGAAACTTTAAAAGCCCTTTTCACTTCTCCATATTTTTATTTTCAATAATTTTTATGCCAAACTTTTGAAGCAAAAGTTGGCAATTCAACTATTTTCTATACTTATTATCCAGTATGTCCCCCTCTATTCTGAATGATGAACTCAATACGGGGACGAACAGAAGCACAGCTGACCTTGATGAAGTACGTGGACAAGTTGTTCCACTCCTTCGAGACCACAGTCTTCAGGGCATAGACATTCGAGTGACAAGTATTGCCCTCAAAGACGCTCTAAACAGGAAAGTCCAGAGGGTTCACGTTGGGTGAGGACAAAGGCAACCATGTTCTCCCTACAGAAATGCTGCACCTTCTTGGACATATGTGCCGGGGCGCCGTCTTGGGTAAACACATAGTTGTCCCTGGGGAACGTCCTGTTCAACCATGACAAGACATGATACCTAAGGACCTTGCGGTAGACGTCAATGTTGACTTACTCGTTGGCCTTGAAGAAGTACGGAGGCATCTTGCTGCCGTCGGACGCCACGACGTCGAAGACCATTACCTGAGCTGGATGTTTGGTGCTAAAGGTTCCCTCAACCTCGGCTATTGATTCAGCTAAGAAGCGATCATTTTTCCTTTACAGAACAACTCCTTGGGTTCGAATTGTGCACAGAAGAGATCGCAGATCCTCTGCGATTTTGAATGTTGCTCGGACATTTTTAATCGCGCAAAAACAAAAATCAAAATTTTAGCTTTCTGTGAGTTCCTTGTAATGGTGCCAAGTACAAAATTGTCATACTTTTAGATTAGGTGCTAGACGGCATACAAAGACCGATACTAATTTTTGAGTCCTCACCCTTTATGACAAAAAATCACAAGGTGCACTACATATAATGTATATTGTGAGTATATTTTGATATTATAAATAAAAATTGAGTCATCAATATATTAAATGAGAATGCCTGTGTGAGAGAGAGAGAGTCCTAGAATCACGGCCAAACTTTGGAAAAAACAACAACAACATATATTCAAGTAGCAACTACACAAAATTACTTCCTCTTCATTATTATATTTTTTTCGTCTATGATCTGACTAAACAATTATCGTAATATATGTATTTATTCCTCCAACTCCATAATCTTGGACTTAGACATGAATTGATTAATCTACCCGATTTCCAGATATAGGAAAAGTACGAGGTGTGTTCAACAAGTAGGGTGACTTTTCAAATTTCGTAGGCAAGGTACACTAGCCGCGAACATGTATTTACTGTTTGAGCTATATAATATGTTTAGTTTGTTTGTGAGAGGCATAATAGTAGGAAGTATTTAGTGTGTTCGGCGATTTTTCGATATTAAAAAACATAGATCAATAAATTTCCATGAAATGTTGTGAAAAAATGAAATGAAATGCTCCAAAAAACTTTAAATGTTGACGATGACATACAGTGAAACTGTTCTGGGTTAAATAAAATGTTTACAAGGTTTACAAACTCTTCCCAGAGGGCCGGGAAGATGCCAATGACGAGCCTCACTCTGGACTCCCAATCATCTCAACAACAGATGAAAAGGTTGTAGTAATGAAGGAAATTACGATCACAGCTTTGTTGAGGATATTCACAAATCAGTTGTCTCGCGCCATCAATTTTTTTCGCACGTTTTGGGCATGAAACGAGCATCAGCGAAGATTGGCCCGAGCTGCTTAATTTAGATCTTTGCTGGTGAGAGATTATTTGGTCAAAAACAAACCCACAATCATGCCTCAACCACCATATTCACCGGATTTGGCCCCATGTGACTTTTTCTTGTTCCCAAAACTGAAGAGACCCATGAAGGGACGGAGATTTGCAACGATTGAGGAGATAAAGACTGCATTGCTGGAAGAGCTCAAGGCTATACCGAAAAGTGCTTATAAGAAGTGCTTCGAGGATTGAACAAAGCGTTGGCAGAAGTGTATTGTATCTGAGGGGAATTACTTAGAAAAACATAAATATTGATGAATAAATAAATATTTTCCCCTAAAAATAAAAGTCCCCGAACTTTTTGAACACACCTCGTATACTAACGAATACAAGGTGGTCCTAACTCACAAGGGTTGATATATTTATCGAAACCATCAAAAACATTTACTTATCCACTCCATCTTCATTTTCTAAGGATATATACTGGATGTACGAAAAGTCTTGTAATTCTATTAAAATGAAAATTGAACATGTTTCGTTTGCTTTTTTTTTTTGAAAAAATCTGGTTCGAGCTCTTTGGTGCAATAGTTTTAGAAGTAAGATAAGCTGTATAAGCCATATTAAATACTGTGAAAATGGATGCCAAAAGAAAGGAGGTTGCCGTTCTTGTCTCCGCCAGTCAAACCAACATCATGAGAATGCTCTTAGTCAGCAACAATACTTTATGGAGGGTCAGGAAACGGGTTTCTCTCTCAGGGTTCCGTTTTCCAGGGACTTATATAGGGTTTTATATGTATCATTTTGCCTGTTAATAACAAGATCAATCTTGAAGGTTTTTCATAAATGAAAAAAATGATGGGTTTATAGCCCTGAAGACGAGTATTTCTTTGGACCACACTAAGTAAAGGTCGTTTTTGAAGATTTGGTGACTTACCAGCAGCAATTTTACAATGGTTTTTTCTTAGTCTGTTCAGTTATTTTCATTCTTAAATAGGCTTCGAAAGGGTCTCAGGCAGCTTCTGAAGTTAGTTTGGTAGTGTCGACCACCTCAAGGTTTACCTTCAATGTTATTTCTAACTTTAAGTCTTTTTCTGATCCTTTGGACCGTTTGGTTGGTGTTTTTTGATTATGTTTAACCAGCAACCAGTAATTATGGTCAATCTTGTCATCCTTGTAGATAATTCCTGAAGCCACCAATGAGGATCCTACATAGGAGGTGTTTTTATAATGCTTCACATTAATCTATTGGAAATATGAAGAGTTTCAGTTTTCATTTGCCAGCGTTGTGTCGTTAATATGATAATATTTTATTTAATCGGATCATAGAGCAATTTAAAAAAAAGGACATAATGTTTAAGTATGATATCTGATTTTACACAATTTACGGTAGGTAGGTATTGTAATAACTCACAAATTGAATGATCCGATAAAGTTTTGAATTAATAGAGCCTTTTCATGTGATGCCAGCATTTTTAATGTCGGGCGTTTTGGAGGTATAAACAGCTAAGTTTTTAAAGAATAAAACCTTTTTTTTCATTAATAATATGTAAAATAGTTAACTATTGTTGAGAAACTGGATGTCAAAATGTGAAAAAAATGTTTACCCCTAATAACTTGTTTTATTATATCACTGATCTTAATATCTATTCAAATTATGTTTTTACATCGTTATACGATCCTATTTTAATAATGTAGAAAATAAACTAACAGAGACAATGGAAAAAATGAGATATTTTTATCGAACTTTCTTACTTTTATATTGCCTAATCAATCCCCCACACAAAAAAAAGTAAAAATCTAACCATTTTGAGTAGATAGAGTTTTGATTTAATACAAATATCAGTGTTTATCACTGGCGTCAAGTAGTATTTAAAAAAAGTAGCAAGTCCTTTTTTTAAAGCCATTTGATGAAGTTTAATTAGGATTTACTGCAAATTTGTCAATTTTATATAGTAAAAATATCAACTTTGGGGCCCCAAAATGTCTTCGTCAATTATGACGTCACTGAAAAGGCTCTATATCAATAGTTATGAAATAAATATTCAAGTTTGACAAATGATATTTTTAGAATTCTACAATTTCACAGAAAATGAGCTGTAATTTAAATCCTCTGATACCACTAACTAATAGATGAGGAGATTAAAATCCTTTCAATCCTTTGTCAAATAAGTTTAGATAATGTTAATAACTATATGATTCATTTAGTCAAGATGTAAAAATGAAACTTAATTCCCACTTCCTGTCGGTGAATTTGATGAGGAATCCAATTAGTGCTAATTAGTGCCATTCTCATTTCAATAGTTTATAATTAGATGCAAGAGCAAACAATGTTAGGATTTCAAGAGAGTACATAATTTACCATTGCACATGCATTTTGTTCCAAGAAACAAAGGCTTTTGCAATCATTTTATGATTATGACGGAAAATTAACACCTTCAAACATCATAGTTAAAGAAACGCAGACTTAAAATAGCTCTCGCAGGCGAGAATATAAGGAGAAAAAATATTATATATTTAAAGAAACCTTATATTATTATTGTTATATCGAGAGGATAAACTGAAATGAATGAAGATTTGAAAGCTTCAAAAGGTAAGAGCATTGAATATCACTTAAAATCTCAATTGATTGAATGAATAGTAGTTTTCGAGATGGTCGATGTACTGAACCTTCAATAATCATAATTATGACAACTATTACTGGAAGATGATAAGATACCTAACTCAAATAGTACTGGGCTTATGGGTTCTAGGAAAGTCACCAGAGTCTGAAGGGTGGATGGGTGATGGAACCCGTATTCATCATGATCCTTTCCACTCTGTCATGGAACCCAAATTTGTAAAATCCTTCAATGAACATGTCTGCAGTTTGTTCATCTACACAGATCCATTTCTCTGGAGACACATTTATCGCTCTATGAAAGGAAGTAAAAGAGCAGAAAGGACGAGGCTCAAAATTGAAAAATTACTCACAGAATCCGTAACAAGAGTAAATGAGGCATTCTCTATGGCTGAGTTTTATGGGTCTGGTCAGACCATACATAAGGGAGTTCACTTTTCCTTACTGGATTATATCATCGACGACGACACAAGGTGAGTCAAGATTAAAATATCTAAGTGATACCAAGAATCATCAAAATAACATAATTATTTATCCTTGTTCTAAGATGCTTCTCAGACACGGAATATTGTGATGAAAAAGTCATGCCCATGGGAGAAATGTGCAATGAGCCCATCGTATGTGACAACTTGAAGCATGTCTTTTGTAACAACTTAACAAGTCTACGTTTCTATCTCCATGCTTTTTCCGCATTTCGCAACCATGGAGCATTTTGTCTTTCATATGCGTTTACATATAGGAACATGAGTGATTTTCAAGGGATTGCATGGGTAAAGGGATATGATCAAAGCGATGAGCGCTCTTTGAGTCACTATGGGTATTGCTCATTGAATGATGAAAAGTGTCAGGATGAGAGTCTCCAATATTATTACAGGTTCATAATTAACACATACATAATCTTCTATCCTTGAAAGTAATGTGTTTTTTTTTAAAGGAACACGGGTGTAGTCAATTTTCATAGATTAGGAGAAAATTTTTCAACGTCAATTGGAGCGAATGTATTTATACATGAAATTGGTCATAGTTTAGGAAGCACACACGACGATAAAGTGAGTGAGTGCAATCCGCAGGGCCATGACTTGTATCTTATGACGGGAAAGGCTGAGGTAGGGATCCTAATTTATTTAAATTTGTATAGTTTCTTATTCTACAAAATTCCATATATAGAACATATTACTTCAGCGAAACAGCGATCGGCTTTCTGCATGCTCAAGTCGGGAAATTGGAAGGAACTTGGATAAAGTAACGTGTTGGAATAGGAAAGGAAAAGTGAGTAAAGACATTTCCATCAACACGATTTTCGGACTCTTCTTCACCTTTCTACAAAGTTATTGCTCGAGTGAGTCTTGTAAAAAGGCACAGGAAAATTTGACCATCGTTATGGGAATTATACTGATGATTATGATCATTACTTCCATTGGACTTTGCTATTGTTATCGAGTGATGAGAAAAAATGATAGACGTGAAAAAATGCTAAAAAGAAGAAGGCTCCTTCTATTAGACTGTGAAATTACATCCATGTGGAGTGTTGACTATGGATCCGTCATTGAGAGTATTGGTATGGAAGAACAAACGGAATTCTTCAAAGCATATAATATCCATGATAACACGAGGGATAATTCTGTATGTGAAGAGTATTTAAGTTAATGCCATCCCTCATTCCCAATCATTTTTGTACATAATATGTAATTCATATTTTTATTAATTATATTTATCAGTCATTATTAATAAACTAACTCTCTTGCCCTACTTTTAAATCATTGATCAAATCTATTATTAGTTATATAATATCTTATATAAGATTTTCATCTAAATAATATTACAAAATCCCTTTTATTACAGCATTAATCCAAAGTATGTTATGTTATAACTCACACAGAAATGCACCACATTTTTATTAGATTGGGAAAAAAGTAATTTCGTATTTCCCACTGCCCTTTTTTAACTAAGTATATCGCTCATTATTGTCACATCAGATCATACCATAAGGCGTTCTAACGATGTTACAAACGCTTTTTGGACAATATTGCGCTTGACCGGTTCAGTCGTGAATTATTGTACGTCAAAGGTCTCAAAGGAAAATAATCAATATATTTTTCGAAAACGAAAAAGAACATTTCCAATGTATAGGGGGCCGATACTCTTTCAGTTACTATTGTAGAATAGTAGTTCGAGCGATTTTTTCCACCTCAGTTCCATTGTGAACAACTCGACCGTTTGATGTTGGCAATCGAACAGATGTGGTCAACATTGATGAATAGGTGACAAGACATCATCACAACAACGCCAGGGCACGCACATCTTAGATGACGCGCCAGAACCTCTGAAAGCTCGGACGAGTTGTTCGTATCCATCCACCCTACAGTCCCGATCTGGCACCAAGTGACTACCATCTGTTTCCGTCTATGGCCGACGTGCTTGGGGTTCAAATTTGTCCTCTGAAAATTGTTTGTCCGAGTTTCTTGCCAATATGGACAAGGGCATTGTGAAGTTGGATAATAAGTTATCAAACATAACGGGGAATACTTGGCTTAAATCGGATGATTCCAATACTTCTTATAAAGCATTGAAATAAATCAGAAAATACGAAATTACTTTTTCCCCAACCTAATATATCTAATATGGACAGTATACATATACTACATAATACTAAATGAGATCAGAAAATTAGAATTAATAAGGTCTTACCTGAGATGAGATGAGTTTGCCATGTCTCCTTTTCGGAGCTTGAATTAAATTTTAGTTGCACGGGACAGAGTTCCAAATTTCTATTCGAGGTATAAACGGACAAGGTCTTTTCTCCAGTTTGACACACGGCCGTGATTTCTGAAGTTGAAATATGTTCCTAAAAAGGTCATATAAATTTCTCATGATTAATTAATCATTAATAAGACGAAATAATAATAATAAAAAACACTTCGTTGCAAAATTTCACCTTAATCACCAATTCGTTTCCATTAAATACTAACTGCATAAGTGGTGCGTCAACATAAAAAAGTATTTAAAAAAATCAATAAGAGCAGAAAATCCCATTTCATTTTATTACTTGATATATAATTATAACCCAATATTTCATAGGCATAATTTAATACATTATATGCTTATTATTCAAATTTATAGGATGATTTAAGATAACCCAAGAAGTTTAACTATAGTTTAGAACCATTATTTGATTTCAGAGATTTATATTGACTCCAATATGGCTCTTATTTAATAAAATCTATCAATTTCTCAATCTTTAATTGTAACAATCAATTTTGGCTACTTTAAGTGCTATTTGCGACACACTAATAATTTGTTGCTTTAAATTGAGGATAATTTGTCAAAGAATACAAATGTAATCCACCATCAATTTAAAAAATGTTAGTTCTTGTTTACTATTGTGTTGACGTGCCAAATATATCATTAAGTTAATTGCATTACTCACAAAGAACGTTGCTTAAATATCCTACCTTTACTTTTTTTAAACCAAATATAGATAATGTGCCAAAAATAGGTTCACCAGCATGATCATTTGATTTAGTTTGTTCAAGCTCTAATACACATCCTTCCCAATTCCTTGAGTACGTTAGTACGGAGCATTGCCCTTTCTTAACCCAAGATGAATGCTCCATCATGCTTTCATATCCTTGAAACTGTGTACCATTTGTTCGTGAGTTATTTTTTTTCAAGTCCTATTCAATATAATATACAGAAACGGATGTTATTTAATATCTATAGGCAATATTATCTAACTATAACATATACCGGGTGGAAACTTGAAACTTAAACACTTAGAAAGAAAAACAAAAATAGTCTGCCATTCTTTAATTATACATTTAGCAAAAACCTTTATGAATCTATTTCTGATACATAGCCAAATACATAAGAAATTTGCCTGTGGCCAGGGGAGCAGGTTGGCATTGAAAACGTCAATTTACATGACTGCCGTGAGACTGTAACCCTCCGTATAGATCAAGAGCGTCCCAATTATGGGCATTTTCCAGAACCCTCATTCCTCTCTATGGTCTTGTTGTGGTTTAGCCTCTTTTTAACATTTTAGATGGTCTTACGAGACATTCCCGTTAGCTTGGCCACCTCTGTTGGTGTGTCACCCAGACGATGAGAGTTGATGTCCTAAGCCTTAAATATCGCTTCAATGAAATTTCCCGTCCGATTCAAAAAGAAGCAAGTGCTTGAGATACATGGCTACCTATACAATATCAGACAGTTTTAATTTTCTCACAAATAACCTCTCAAATAAATATAATAAAAGTGTGTAAGTTTCAAGTTTCCACCCGGTATATAACTCAACAGATAGGAGAATAAATAATACTCACGTTCAATATGTCCCTTCTCCACGGCTCATCTGACAATGAAAGACTGTTTTCATTAAACCAAAAAGAAGGAGGAGAGTCATAGCGAGATGAGCTTGAGGAAATCCATAGCCAACGAGTCGCTGAGGCAATGGCGCTGTACCCTTGCTCGTCTTCTCTATCGATGACTGGAATTTCACTTGAGCATGATGAAGAACTGTCATATCTAATACGTCGAGAGGTTTTTTCTTTCTCTGCCGGAACAGTTGGAGGAAGCTCCTCCAACGCACTGACATACATACTTTCATTAATGAGAGCACTATCCTCTTTGGTCTCGGATGCAACAGTGTCCGTGCTGCCTACGTTACCATCATCAACATCAGCATCGTCATTAAATATTTTTAAATTTTGAAGTTCTTCATTGATGACATCCCTAGAAGCAATAGAAATGACGGGTCCAACAACGGGAATACGACCCAAAATTGAACTTGCAGTGGTAGATACCACTTTTTGTGCAACCTTATTTCCGATATTGAAAGCCTTTTTTTTATAATCAACGTTACTTTGTTCTGGTTCAGCAGTGATCTCATCACAGGGTTTGGAACTGAAGAAATTAGCATTACTACTTCCAGCCACTACTCTTTGCGTTCCACGATTTTGTAGTACTGGATATTCATCCTCGTAAGTTACTTCCGCTGCAAGAGGTCTCCAGGTTTTACCACATAGATCAGATTTATAGATCCCAGTACGAAAAATAATTGGTCGATCTTCATCAGCTCGTATTCCAATTACTTGATCAAAAGGACTGAGTGAAAGCATTTGTAATTCTCCGACCATTTGAATCCATTTACTTCCTATAGCAAGAGTGTCATTATCGACAGTCCTAGAACTCCTAATTCCATTACGAAACCAAACACAATGATCTCTAGTTAAAGCCCAAACAGCATTTGCACCCACGGATACTTGAACAAGAGGTGAGGCCGAAGGGGAGTCTAACTGTGTCCAACGAATTCCTGTAGGATTGATTCTAGAAACTCCAAGACGTACTAAAGCCTTTCCTTGCCATGTTATCGCCCAGACTAAACCACACGGACCAATTGAGATGGCACTCACCTCACACTCATTAGGAGTTGGGATATGAAGCCATCCACAGCCTTCAGGGCAAAGAGATGTGACACCTTGCCTAACCATAACACGCCCGAGAATAGTGACACTCCATACGAAGACCTCATCCGGATCCCCATTTGGTAATTCTCCTCCTCCTACGCAGACATCAATTAAAGGTTCCTGTAAGAAATATATAACGAATTAAGAATCCATTTTTGCCAAAAATGTATTTATAGATAAAGGATTTTAATTATTCTTGAATTTAGCATCAAAATTAACAATTTAGCAGGGCATTTATAGCAAAAATATGAAAATAACCCTACAATTGATTATAATCAAATATATATATAGATTTACTGCATTAAATATGGTTGAATATCTTATCTTAGATGTCGCGCTAATTTAAACAAGTTTACCTTACTTTATTATTATGAGAAGGCAACTACTAATTAATTAATCATAAATTAAGCCAACAAATATTTTTCTAAAGTTGAAAATGTGTAACTTTAAATAAATAAATAGTCAAAAATATCCTTCATTAATTAATAAAAAAAATACAGGATGTACATTTTGCATCTCTTTTTGTTGTCATATAATCAAATGAAATATGAACATCAATGTGGCCCATCAACAAAAAAGCAAGCTAGAACATTTTCTCTCAAAATGGAGCATAGATTACATTTGTATTCTTCGACGAATTATCCTCAATTTCTATCAGCAAACTATTCTTATTAACCCTTTGGGTGTTTCGCAAATTGAACTTTATGTAGTTCAAATGGATCGTCGCGATAAAAGAATGATAAACCAATATATATTATAGTTGAAAGGTACCATATATGGGCCAATATAAGTGTATTTAATCAAATAAAGGTTCTAAACTATAGTTAAAACTCTTTGGTATCTTAAATCATCCAACAAATTTGAATACAAACCTATAACTGACTTAAAATATCTATGTAATATTGATTTGTATGTATATATGAAGTAAAAACATAAATTGGGATTATCTCCTTTTCTCGAGTTCTGCTAATATATTGTTTTTATGTTGATGCACCACAAATGTATTATTTCCCCGTATGAATCATTACTTGAGAGATATCCTCATGAATGGAAGGGATGGGGGCCCAAGTTTGAAGGGCAACATACTTTCGATAGCGACACCATTTACGTCTTCTTACACAGGATGTGAAGCCCTTGGAGGGATGATATTCCGAAGGGAAGTCCACAGCATAGGTCCAACTCTCATCTTCGAGTCGGGTTCCATTATACGTATTTTCCAAATACCATTCCGACTCCCATTGCCAGGCCAAACTGGGTTTCTTCACACTTTCTCGTGTTTTAGTTTTTAGGCCATCTGAAGTACTCCAAGGAGAACGATCCGTGGGCAAGAGGGAGTTGGAAAAGCCCAAAACAGGCTTCCAGCGTTGATTTTCGTAGGTCGTTTCCTTCACTCGAATCGGAACTTCCGTTTCAAACACAAAAACGTAGATCTGGAGTAAAGTCAATCATTAATTAACTATTATTATTTGGAAAGGATCCCACAAAGAACTTACTCTATGATCACTACCAATGGCCCAAAGACTTCGCTCCGAAGCAGAGACTCTTTTAATGTCCAGACCTACATAAGGAAGTTTCTCCCATCGCTTCGAGTGCCCATCCCCAAGATAAAACACTTTTCCAGATGTATCCACTCCAAACAACCCATTTCCATACATAATATGCCAATAAATAATCCTTCCGAGGCAGTAGGGATTTTTATTATTTCATAGAAAGCGGAGCTCGTATAAATAATTAGTTATCTTAATAAACTGAGTTTTTGATTCGATCCGGCCAGAAGCAAGCTATCAGTGTACAAAATTAATAAGAAATATTACACCATATCACGTGACGAACTTATATTCCTCATCTATTTTTTAAATTTAAAACGAAGACAAGCAAACTAGTTAGCTAGAGACTCTATGTAATATGAGCGTGCGCGTATGTGTTGTCATAACAGAGCATGCGCAATATTTGTTCTTTAAAATAAAGACATAATTACAGTCGTTCACAATATGACATAGAACGAGCGCGATAGTTTTTTCGTATTGAATATTTTCACTGATGCCATAAATTGCATCATAATTGAAGGAGACTCCATTTTGGGGGCTCACGATTGATATTACAACATAAAAATGACAAAGTTTCAATAAGTCTTGTTAAAACTCAATTAAATGACTTTTTGAATTTAAAAAAAAAGTACTTCACATTTGCATTTAATTCTACTTGATGCCAATGATAAACACTAATATTTGAATAACATTAAAGTCATATTTACTAAAAAAAAGTCGAGATTGATACATTCTGGAAAAATTTTCTTATCAATTAGGGACGAAAAAACTTGGATAATTAGAAAAAAAATATCTTATTCTTTCCATTGTGATAGTTAATTTATTATCTCATTATAGAAATGAGGTTATATAACGATGTTATAACATATTTTTAATTCATTTTAGAGTCATATATAATAACATAAAAGTTGCCATTAGGTGGATACATTTTTGATAGACGCTAAGGTTTCAGTCCACCTATTTGTTGGTCGCATTTTGACATGTAATATTTGACTATTTTCCATAATATTAATTCCAACAGGTTTTCATTCAAACTTGGTATGTGGGTTGTGTAGTCGGATGATTTTTTTTGCAACTCCGACTTTTTTAAATTATTCTACTCCGACAATTAGAAATTATACGACTCCGACTCTATCTATTTGAATTTATACAAATCCAAGTAAAGTTTTTATTTTTTTAATTTTTTTTCAAGAAAGATTATCTTTTATCCTCATGACTCTATTGAAATTTTCAATCTTGAATTAATTTAATTTGTTTAATTGTGTTGTTTTCTTTGATTCAAAATTGTATAGCCTTAATATTATATATATATTTGCACGCACTCTCTTAATTATATATATAAATTATATACAAAACAGTTTACATTATTATATATTGATTCTCAAAAAAAAAAAAAAAAATTGAATTAGATCTTCTTTTATTCTTTCACGAAGATCAGATTTAATAATTCTAAGACCAGAGAAGAGGCGCTCTACAGTGACTTAGGTTGGAGGCAAACTCGAAACAGCAATCGCAGCTGGTGGAATAATTTTTAAGTAGCACGGTATAGTATCACAAACAGTTAATTTAGACCTTCTGTCAAAAGTTTTGATTTCCAAAAGGGTCGCATTGTTAAATTTAATCATTTTAAAATTCCTACCGTTTGTTTCCCCATCTATTTTTTGTCGTTTCCTAGACTGTTCTTCATTGTGTAAAAAGTTTGCATACTCTTCTGAAATTTCTGGAGATTGACTGAAGTTTCCTTGACTATTCATGTTTCCTTCTTATTTCATTTTCTTCTAATTCTCTATCAGTTTCAAAATTTCCCACAATCCCACTGATTTTCAGGGCTATATTGTAAAGGGAACTCTTGGTTTTTTTTAAATTGAATTTTCATTAAGACAAACTCTGTGCATAGAGTCTACATAAACTGCTGCCAGTAAAATATTGTTATTAAACAGGCTAGCCTCTGTTTGTATCATAGACTCCTTGATCGTTATTTATATATCTTCTGGAGTTTGATTTAATTGATATACTAACTTTTTCCATTCTTTTACAAATAAGCCAGCTGTCAGATTAGTATTTTATAATTTCTCGATAAATATATATGGTTGTTGTTGTATATCTCTTAGATATTCAACTTGATCCCAATCAAATTTAGACATTCTCAAATCCGGGTTTGCCATATCAAGCAATATAGATTTTAATTTGAGGATGTGGTCGATCATTAAGTAAGTGCTCCCCCATCTTGTTGCCTGATCTATTATTGCACCGTTTGGCTCTTCTTTTATTAATATCAATTTTGGGATTGCAAGCCCAAGTAAAAATACTCTTTCCTTTTCCAATTATATAAGCTACTTCAAGTCCATTTAATCCATCACGAATGGCTAACTGAAGGGTATGGACAGCATAGCGAATGTGACTTATTTTTGTTTTAATTTTATTGTTATTTATGGCAGAATACAATTCGTTAGAACTTTCAATCGCTTCTTGATTTTCTTCTTCCTTCAAATCAACAGAATCAAAACAATCATTATTTGCGAGGCCAGCAAATGGCGAATCTCAGCGAATTGCGCCCAAGCACAATAATCAGATGGAAAAATTATGGGTTCATAATTTTAAGAGTTGTATGGCAAAATATTCATAGACTACCTAGAATAAGGAAAAACATCAACAGTGAATATTATTTTTATAGTGTTTTAAGAGCGTTTGAAGGATGAAAATCACGGAAAAACTGTCCCACATGAAGAAGAAAAAGGTGCTGTTTCAACAGGATAACACACCGTGTCACAAGACAATAAAAAAAAAGCACAAGTACACGAATTGAACTTCCAATTTACTCTCCATATTTGGCTCCAGGCAACTAATGGCTCCTCGCATACCTAAAAAAATCACTCCAATGAGGAGGCTATCGTATAAAAAAGGAGTCATTATTTTTGAGGAAAAAAATAAAGCTTGTCATAAGAGTGGCATTATAGTTTTAGAGCGGCGATGGAATGATTGTGTTGCTCTCCATGGAGATAATATTGATGAATAAAGGCAATTTAGAACAAAAAAAAACGGGTTTTTTTTTTGTGAAGTATGGGACTTTTCAGTCCATGTACTAAAATGTATTCAACGTTTATTCTAATGAATTATATATATTTAAATAAGGTTCTTCTTAAGAAATGACTAAATCCAGGATTTCCCTGAAATTTCTCATTGTTGTAAAACCCAGAGACCCCCAACCACCTCCTTTACTTGAGTTGTGAGCTCTTCTCTTAATTACTCAATAATTTATAGAATGAAAGCTTAATTATTGATTGCTATGGACATTCCCCATTCCCTTCTACTCATGACATACAGCATTTTTACCTTCCTGAATTACATTATTATTTATTAATATTCTCCCAATTTTCAACCAACCATAATATTCATTAAAATAGGGTGGGGAGGGGCGGAGGATTGTTAATTTATAAGAATGAGCAAATTCAATTATAGCAAAATTTTCTAAATACTACATCTCTTGGTAGTATTTTTGTAAAGAAACAAAATAAAAATCGCCCGAAATTTGGTTTAAGAAATAACAATGCAGACATATTCATGAAGTCTCGAAGGCGTTTTACACGTAACACTCACTGCTCCCTGATATATATCATTTACCTATAAAATTGGGCAGCAAAACGTGGACTTTCGAGCCTCCTGGCCTCTGTCAGAAGGTGGCGTGGGGCCCTTCTTGATCTTATCCGTAGCATCAAGCATTTACATAGAGTGTATTATATATAGTGCTCCTTGGTCTTCTTCAAGCTGGACAGGAATTCCGGATCCCTCTTTAAATTGTGCCCTCCGCTTTCTGCTTTCCTGGAGATGTTTTCTGCTACTTGAAAACATGGATTTCTGGAGTCCTTCACAATGTCTATAACCCTCGCCACCTCAACTTAAACATCTAACACGGCGGCACTTAACCTTTTTTCTCCAATTCCCTACTTTTTGTGAGCCAACTCTCCGTTTCCTAAAACAGCATGGGTATTTGACAAATTTTATTTCAACCCATGTAGCGTTTAGTACGCTTTGTTCTTTTGCACCATTTTATTGTCCTTCATTTTAGTCTGCATATTTTGTTATATTGTTTTAATAACATTTATCACATGGAAATCAAATACAAATCAAAAGATTCCTCATGTTTTCTTCTCAAATTATTTGGCTCATAAAAAACATTCCGAAAATGCAAGACTGGACATATACAGGTTAATGAGGCTTTTGGATTTGTTTTGCCTTGGCGAGTGCCTCAATGTTCAGTTCCACTTTTGAAATGACGTAGTGCAAATCAGATTAAAGATCAACCATGTGGTTTCACGATTTGGTTTTGATCTTAACCACAAAAAAAAAAGCACAGTGTTGTCACTTTTACCCAAACATGACTTGCAATACCTCATATATTGGTTGTTTTTTGTTATTTAAACAGTCTGTAAATGGTTGTGACTTGAAATTTGCTTTGAAAATTTGAAACAACAAATTAAAATGGAACTCACTGAAATTTTGTAGCAGATGCTCTTCTGTCCTATCAGTCATTCCCCAATTGGCAACTCCGCCATTCCATACAGGTTAAGAACCACTGATCTAGGAGATATGATATCTTTTGGCTTTTTGCTCACTAATAATGACAAGATGACAAAATGTTTATTATAGTTTGTTTATGTTCGAAGAGTTGCTAAAACAAGATGCAAAAAAAAAAAAAAAAAAATCACTCAACTTCCAACTAATGAGCAAATTAGTATTAATTAACAGTTTACGTTCGTAAGGAGCATAATAAATGGGGAGCTCTATTTACTACTGCTTTCTAATGTTATATGTATGTAAAAATGTATGAAGTCTTCGTGACGTTTTGTTCAACTGATTTATAAAAAGAAAAAGGGGAAGTACTTTATATATATAATGATACTTTAGATTGGGCTTAGGAACGAGCTAAAGTACTCCCTGGCTCATCAAATAATGCTAAAAAATGTTTCAACCTCGAATCATTTTTACTTTATTCTTGAAGAGAGAAAATTTACGTATTGAGTAGCTACGTGTTAGGGTGCTCAATGAAAATGGAGAAAAACACCGAGGATTTGTTGGGGAGTTATCTTTAGTATTAATAAAGCAATATTTGTATGTTCGTCGACGCTTAATAATTCTGGACGATACCGGGGTCTAAACCACGGATAAGAGGGATAGATTTTGGATAAAAGGGCAAGGCTTAAGTTCTTGTATTTGTTGTTCCATTTTGACTATGAAATGCACAGCAATAATTCACTATTTTTTTCCATAATATTAATGAAAAAAAAAAATCTATTTTTGGAAAGAACCCCCCCAAAGAAACACTCCTATCACTTTCCCTGAATGATGGTACTGATATCTTTTCCACAAAGTAAGATGTGTTTTTTTATGATACCACAGATGACGTCCCTATATCTTTTCCCCGTAATCAGTGTCCTGAACGTTGATTGGTTGAGATAAAATTTGCTCCTTTTTATCCTGTGAACAATTTACAACAACTATTGAATAATAATGGCATAGTTAGGGAGAATGGGCCACCTACCAACGAATTTCGGTTCTTTTTTCGGCTTCTTTTCCGAGGAGAGGTTGTGTGATACGATAAAGGTAACGACGTGTCAACACATGAAACCTACACACTTTTCCTCCCACAGTAAAGGCGTTACCTCGTTCACACAAAAATACCTATTGATTTTGCTGTCAGCTGTTGATTCCCTCGTCTCACTTGATACATCATGACTATTTCATAATTTATTATTTTGATAAATAAACTAAGTAATAAGTTATGAATACCTATGCTCCGTTTCCAGTTTCTCCGTGGCCATTTTATTATTTCTATGGAGTCATTTTGGGTATCATATAAAGACATAAACGTATAACAACGCTTATAATAAAATATTATTTGGCAAAATTATAATTACTTATTTTTAGTAAATAAAATATTATGTAGGACTGAAATATTATTATGCAAAATGTATATTTATGTAATTCATTTTCCAAATAGGGAAGAATAATATGACATTTATTTTCTAAAAAGTAGTTAAAAGATAAATTGGAGTTGGTATGATTGACTTATTTGCCTAACTACCAAACATTTTTCTGTTTCTTTTTTAAGGAAAGGTTGCGTGCTACAATATATAGGTAAATCGTTTACTTGGTCAAAATAAGGACGTTTGTTTAGAACGGAATAGTCCTGAAAAGAAAAATTGAATTAAAATAGTCGCGTAATCAATGTCTTAAGGAATAAATAAAAACTTTTTTTCGTGATCCATTTATTTTATGCTATCAGAATAATAATTAACAAATAAAGGCTATTTTAATACCTTTAGATATTGATTACACGAGTGTTTTCATTTAATTCTCTCCTTCATTTCATACCTATTATTCTAAAACAGAAATAAATAAAACATAAACATTAGATAAGGGGTGTCAAACTCATTTTGCCTTGGGTGTCAAATGCAGCTAAATCAGATTTCAAGTGTGACGGCCAGTAAATTCATTGCAAAATTATATAAAACTAATAACAAGTCTATCCTTTTTTTTCTTTCTATTATTCACCAATAATTTGTCTACAGAAGAATAAATAAATTCTAAAAATCTTTCTTATATGAATTTTCCTCGTATTCAATACATTATTATCGAAGTAATAAGTTTTCTTAGGGTTAACATTTTTGATAGGAAAAAGAGAGCGCGAGGAGAAGTTGGGAGCGAGACATTTGATAGTACGAAAATAAGACCATTGTTAATATCAGTTGGAGGGAGAGCATGAATTACTCATTTAAAGAGGAGAAACTTCTGCATTTAAAATAGCATTAGTGCAGCGAAAATGCTAATTATATTTAAACTTATATATATGTATATTTATTTTATAATGCATTTTTAAAACAATTTACACCAAAGATAGGCAATAATGCTTACTTCGGAGGGGTTAACACAAGGACGACCGACACGCAACAACTGTTTTTTCCGTTTCTCTAACTATTCTATACTTATGCTCCGTTACCAAAAGGACAGGAATACAATTTATCAGGCTTGTAAGTGTTCCACTATTTTGGCGTACCGTTCAATTATTCAATTTTTTTTTTCGTTCATCGTTCTGCCGTTGCTTTTGTTCTGCGTTCTGTTCAGCGTTCCAATCATAAGGTAGTACCAAGCTTGTGTATACTTACACTAACGCGCTCATCAAATGAAGCTGTACAGTTTTTGAGACATAAAAAAGTGAGGCTTCAAATGAGATTGCTAAATTAAATTGAACGTAGAAAAACGAGAACGCTTTTTTATATATCTGGGGCGGCAAGCTTATTTTGCCTGAAAAGTCTATTGGAGTCATACAAAAAAATTACTCTCTGAGATAAATATGTAAATTGTCTTCCGAGAATCTTCCAAATTTGACATTTTTTGTTGAAGAAATCAGACAAATACGGTGTTTTTACCCTTCTTGGTTCTATTCCAATAGTTTCGGTTATAAAAATTCAAGAACAAACATTTTGAACAACAATCTTCGATGAAAATAACTTCGAGCAATATAACTATTATTAATACTAAGCTATAATGTGGGCCTTGCAATACACGAGAGCAGAATTTATTATTTTTAATGGCTCATTGGCTCCATGATTAAGAATTCTTGAACTGGTCAAGTTCATATTTTTCCATATATATCCTCTTGCTGAGGTAAAAGCCAGTCTATGTACAAATTGATCCTGGTAGCCCAGAAATAATTTGTTCTTTATAATATTTCAAGCTTGGGACGTTGTGGGGCATTCCTTCATCACTGATTAGGAGGATGTTTGATTAGGGTTTTTATTATAACATAAGAACACTATGTTTGTAATTGTATACTTATACAGACACGAGGGCTTGTTTGGGAGTCCCTCAAAGTTTTGAACTTCAGTGGGACATAACTCCGCTTAAAGTTGATCGATTTCCAAAACTGATTGCTTTAAATACTCACAAGAGAGCTTTATTTTAATTTTTGTGAAAAATACATGAGAAATATTAAAAATGGCGCCCAACCAAGCTGTAAGTTCGATATTGACAATTTTTTTGATAAAGCTTCAACTTTTTTTAGTCAATAAGTATGCACAAAAATACAATTGAGTCTAAATCGAATCATTTTTATTTTGTCTATCATTGGAAAATATATCATTTGCCGTAGTCGTAAATTCCTTATTTTTCTTCAAAGAAGTATTTGTGTGTTGTATCTTTTCTGCTTAATTCCTACTACTTATAAAATATTCATAATTATGTCATATACCTATGTATTTTTATAATTTATCATACAATCTTATCTCATATTTTGTGAGATTACAAAATGTAATATTTCTTTATTAACAAATATAGAACCGTATTATAAGTTTAGCGCAACTTCTTCATTAGATATAGGTAGAGATGGGATTTCGTAAGAGTGGGAGGAGAATACGGGAGCTAAACATATGGTATTACTGAATTAAAATCCTATTTAACATCAGTTGCCTGTTTTATGATTTTTTTTGGGAGGGGAAGGGGGGAGAAAATAAATTACTCCTTTAAATGGGAACCTTCTACATTTAAATTATTATAAGTGCAGACAGGCAAAATAAATATTATAATTATATTTATCTGTATTTATTTTATTATCTGGGGCGGTAGGCTGGAGGGGCTGTAGCTCCCTCCCAAATTATGGATTTTTTAGCTTTTTGTTAGATTTTTTTTGATTTGGAGGAATACATTTTACGCAAAAATAGGGGGATTTTTTTTGAAAGATTTCTTTTCTTAAACAAAGAAGTTCGAGCAAATTATGCAGCTGAGCAAAAAATTTAATATTTAAAATTTTTTTTCATAAAATTTAATATTTTGAATTAATTTTTTTGAAATTTAATATTAAATTTGTAGTTTTTTGAAATCTATAAATCTACAAAATTTTCGAAATCTACAAATCATTCCAAAAAAATTAACTTTTTACGCAAAAATAGGACTTTTTTGAAAGATTTCTTTTCTTAAAAAAGAAGTTCAAGCAAATTACGCAGCTGAGCAAAAAGTTTAATATTTAAAATTTTTTTGCATTAAATTTAATATTTTAAATTAAATTTTTGAAATTTAATATTTAAAATGTAATTTTTTGAAATCCACAAAATTTTTGAATTTGAAAAAAAAATTGATATTTAAAATTAAAATTTTTGAATTTTTTTCCAATTTTTTAATATTTTGTGAACAATTGTGGATTTTTGGTTTTTTTTTACAAAAAAGTAACTTTTTATGAATAGCTGTAGATTTTTGAAAAAAATTCCCAAAAAGTTAATATTTGAAATGTAATTTTTTTGTGAACAGCTATGGATTTTTGAAAAATTATAATGTTCTCTTTATTCTAACGTACCAACCAGTTTGTCTCCTCATTAAGAATTCTTCTGCTTAATAGAAACAAAAATAAGTCACGTAAAAGTTGAAGAACTTTTATCCATGCATGTTAGTATGTATCATTACAAACTTTTTAAAAAAGAGATGATAGGATTTAGAGAAAAAACAGAATAAGACAAAGGATTTTTGACAATATTATAAAAGATGAGCGAACGAAGGTTCAACTTGAATATTTTTTCTGATTAAACCCTATAATCTCCTTAACAAAAAACAGAAGAGTTAATAATCAATTTTAATTTCTTAATGTTCCAGGCAACGCCTGGCAAACTTACTCTATCTCCTTATAACAAAGTATACAAAGATATATACCATGAACAACATGCAGCTAGAATAATTCTTAAAATTTTACAGTCTTTATTTTTTATTTTTCTTAGGAAGAAGAATTCTTAATGAATTTTAATTTATTAATGTCCCCTATTGCAATACCATGCAAAACCCACTCTTCTTCTTTAAAAAAAAATAAGTGTACAAAGAGAGAATAATTATTAAAACTAGACTGTCTTTTTTGTTTTGTTTTATATGAAGTGGAAGAGCTCATAATAAATTTTATTGTCTTAATGCCTCGGGCAAAGCCGGGAAAATCTACTTTTCTTTTTTCAAATTATTTGTGAAGAGTGAAAATAATTATTAAAATTAGAAGGTACTAATTTTTTGCTTTAGATGAAGTCGAAGAGTTCATAATTAATTTTCTTTTCTTAATGTTCTGGGGTAACGCCGGATAAACCTACTCTAGTATCATTTAAAAAAAGAAAACTAAAATATATGTTTGAACTTTGTCCTGATCTTGGTAAAGAAGATAAAGTATGGGACTTTTGACTACTCTTTAAGAAAGTATGAAAGTACAAGTTTTTTTTTAATAAATCAGTTCCAAAGGTGAACAAAGACTCTGTTGTTGTTGTTTTTTTTGTCGAAATATCACTTCCTCCTGAAATAAAACTCCACTTGATTTAACCCTGTGAGTAAACATCCTTTTTATAACGCGGTTAGTGAACTGGCTTTAAAGAAAGCCAAAAAAAAAAAACAAAAACATAACGTCTTGAATTACATTATAAACAGTTGAACGATTATAAAAATATGTCATTTAATTTTGCATCAATTTTTGACTCTTTCATTCATTTTGCATTCGTAAAAAAATTCAATTAAAAGCCTAAAAAAAGTTGTATGACTATAAAACATCGCGAAAAAATAAATCCTTACTTTAAAATAATCGGAACAACATCAGTTTGGGGTTTTAACAAGGTACAATTTGTTGTTTTTATGGAAAAACATAGCATTTTTAATTATTATACAAATGACTATGAAATATTCATTAATTAATGCAAATTTTGGGAATTAAATTAGTATCCATGAATTTTTAATGAGGTTGAGTTTATTATATAATAACATAATTTTATAGCCACCGTTGAACGCATCAGTCCTCCGATTTATTTAAAAAATCCAACAAATCAAAAGAAAAAACAAAAAAAAATTAAATTCTAAATTGTTGCTGATCGGTTTCCCATTAAAATAATAATTACAGTGTATTTTAAGTTTTTATTTTTATATTTTAAGATGAAATAATTATAAAAATAAAACACTAATGGAGTGCAGGTTGTTTTTTAGAATGGGTCCATTATTTTGAACAACGTAACCCAACCTGACCTCCCACCCAAAAAAAAAAAAAAAAAAAAAAAAAAAAGAGATAAGCAAGCTAATTTTTTGTGTATTATATCTGATTAAGCGCGGTATTTTCAGGGTATTTCCTGCAGTTTTAATACTCCAAGAAATCACAAGAAACCGTAATCTCGACAGCCTAAACCTAATTTGTATATTTTTCAAATAAGTTGTCATATTTTATTGTTCTAACTAAAATTTTTACACACTTACAGGGTGGGTAGAAGTATCAAGATATATTTATAATAGTTTTTTAATCTAGTGCATTTATATTGCTGGCATCTAACTTCACCTGTCCATCGACAACAACTTTTGTCTGTATACTTAATCTGTTCAGTTTCAACATGAAGGCATTGCAGAATTGTTTTAGGCCGACAACGATGCTAAGGCAACCATAAATGTCACAATATATGGCAGTATCCCCGTCTATGACGTCTCCAAGCGACTAAAGGCAGGTAAGGTACTAGCACATTCCTCATATGGTTTACACAAAGCCAAAAAGTGAGCTGACCACTTCCTCGCTTGGCTCAGAGGTCCATAAAAGTATATCTTTGTATCTCAATGGTTCCTCAAGCACATATTGCCTAACAGAAGCCTATAAGATTTCTTTTTTTTTTATATACCGTTTTTATACTACTGTATACTCCCTTCTTTAAAAAAAAATATGATACACAGGCTCGATTGATTGTTGTTTTTTAGATCAAACATGTAATTAGTAATATGCAAAGAAAAACTATGGATAGAGATTAGAAAAAGAAAAACGGTTGATGCGTGTGCTCTTTCTTCTTTTTGGTTCATTATTATATCAGTCGTGCGTGTGTTAACAACTCTCTCTAATAAAAGAATTCTTGCCTATCTTTCGAGTAAAATGATGTAAAAATGTTTACTAAAATAAATCTTTTTGAATTTAAGAATAATTATAACATATTCCCTGCACTAACGCTAATTAAATGTAAAAGATTTTCCTCTTTATAGCAGTAATTCATTTTCTCTCTCTCAAAAATCATAAAAAAGGGAGTTGATACTAACAAAGGTCTCAATTCAGGAGTACCACATGCCGGGCGCTCTTACAAAAACAGATTTTTAATAATTACTGATGTAAATTGTGTGAATTTCTTAGCTGCCTTTTTTTTTTTTTTTTTTTTTTTTTTTTTAAATTGGTAATCCGAAGAATGAATTTTCATTTCCATAACAGTTGAAAGGATTATTTAATTCCAGAATAGTACTCTTCGTTTCCTAAATAGATACAATTATAATCAAAACCAGAGTGAACATTCGGGTCTGCTCGGAGAATAACCATATTTTAATGGTGTTTAGTTAATTACTTTTCTACCTATGAAGTCATAATAAATAAATAAAAAAAAGTTGACATAGAAATCTGACCATGACAGTTTAAAAATCTGTTCATACTTTTCTTACTTAACAATTACAAAAATCTAGGTCTTTTTTGGATAATTTATTAGTATATAATCGCCAAATGCATAAAATTGTACAGTTGTTTAACATAAAAAAATAATAATAATAAAGAACGGAGTTATTTACAAACGCATGAAAGTTTTAAAAGTTATGAAAAGATAGGGAAAAGTCATTCAAATATGAAACTTAATATAGTTTGAAAGTCCATTCAGTCCATATATCTCACGATTCTTTTGTTCAGACCTGCAGGAAGGGGAGTCCTTTTTGATTTGCATGCATAAATTATCGTGAGAGTCTTTGCTATTATCGTCTCTACTTGAACCTCATTTTCTCCTCTCATTGGCAATGAGCCAATCTGACGGCCGAGACTTATACCAAATCTATCTGTAATGATACTCTCCACCACATATATTAGAGGTCTCACTTAATCACAAAAATAAAATAAATGGAACAAAGATGATACAACTATTCTGTAGTATAATTAATTATAACTAGTGATGGATATATGTTAGAGAAGAACATTGTATATATATTGGTCATTTTATTATTTCTATGAATAAATGTTGGTTATCATATACCAATACAATCGTAAAACCACGCTTTTAAAAGAATATTACTAAGGAATATTCTAATGCAGTACCGAATGTAATACCTGTAGGATTTGTATATTATGAAATTTAGGTATATAACTTATTTTGAAAATTGTGGAGAAATAAAATGACAAGAAGAGTTTAAGAGTACTTGAGAGACAAATATCACTTGGTATGATTGACTCATTTGGCTAACTACCATAGGATTTCGTGATTTTTTTTGTTTCTTTCTGTATGAAAAGTTGCGTGATGCAATAAAGGTAACGACGTGTGCCCTACAAATTTCATCTTCTCACGTCCAACTTTGACCCTCTTTCAGAATGATGTATGTATATGTCATATTTTGGCCTTCTTTGTATCGCTTGCACCAGACTTCATTGAACAACTGACGTCTTAATGTAGCTTTTAGGTGCTCCAACCCAATTTTGGCTTTAGTTATTAATGCCTATTTTTGCTAGGTAATCCTCAAATTCATTTATGTTATTTAATTAGGACCTTTGCAGCAGTCGAGATATATATTTTTCTCATTCTTTCTTCTGTTGAATATAATTTTTGCACTTTTTGACTTCATTACTTGGAGTAGGCAGATTGATAATAACAACAATTGTTGATTGAGAATATGATGGAAATATAATCTTATACAGTACTAGAAATATGTAATAATGAATGCAGTTTGAGAAAATAAAAAATCAGGTTATAGTTACAATTACAAAAAGTATATCACACTTTTTGGTCCTATTTTGTACAAAACTAATTAAACAAAGTACAATTTATTGATGTTTTTCCTCCATTCCCCCTTTTGAAACATGTTCCAAACATTTGTATTTACCTTAATTAACTATGCCTTAATTTAAGGTTTAAGGAAACATGACACGTCTTCATTAATCCCTTTGGATTCATTAAGCGTTAATAGGGTAAATATTGAACATAAGAAATAAACAAATAGAGTTTGTAAGCTCAGAAAATATCTACAGCTCAGAATTGGGTGTCATGAGGGAGTGTACCAAGTTTTTTTTTTTAGGTAGGGAGGAAGGGAGATTGAATTTTTATACAATTTTCCGACTGACACCGTATTTTTCCGACACTAATATAAGGTGACATACATAAGTTCAAAATTGAAAAAGATATTTTTAATGGAACAGCATAGCTTATTGGACGACGCGCCTCGGAGAAATTATTCACTTTAACTCAATGTACCTATATTTCGCCCAGTCGTTTCTATAGTCTGAGAACCTGCCACGGAAGATTTCACCCCATAAAGGCTTTAATCCCTGAAATTACTTATGTAACATAAAACATTGAGCTCTTTTTTGTCAGCCTGACTGCCAACCCCTTCTGGCCTTCAGACCTCTTTTAAAATAGCCTCCCGACAGCTTATTTGAACCATAAGATAAATGAACAAAACTTGCACCAATCTATAGTATTAGAGAGGAAATCATAATAAATCAAGACTGACAAAAAAATTCGCTCGGAAACTTCAGGTCGAAAAGTTAAATGGCAGTTCTATACTTCTAAGTTGTAGATCAGTACTTTAAAAGGTATGTTGCATTCATTATGTTGCAAGGTGGTGGCTTACTGCAACTAGGTCCGCCTAAGCAGAATTATCTCCCAAGAGTATGGATGGATGGAAGGATGTAAACCGATCTCCCCCCCTAAATTAAAATAATATAAAATACATAATTCCTTCCATTATAATAGTTAATTTTATCTTCAACACAGAAGTACAAATGTATAATTAACGATGTCATAAGATTTTTAAAACATTTAATAGTATATAATATAACTAGCGAATAGAAGGATAGATTTTTGATACAGTCAGGTTCATGTCAAGATTCTCAAAAGTCTTTGTGTGTTACCCAAAATGAGATTAAGAAATCATCTAACGGCCAAACTAATTGGCTTTAATTTAATTAGAAAGTAAATTATGTAAGCTTGATAATTCATTGGCGTTTGAATATTTTTACATATTATAACGAATGAATTTAATTTGCTCGTGAATTCTGTGCTTTTTTTTTAAAGTTACCATCCCGACTGGTTGAGTCAATGCTCATTATCTCATCTAAGTGATCATGCATTTTATCTCAGAGAATACTAACTTGCAGAACCTTGTTGATACGAATATTCCTCAAACACAATGATCCAATTTCTTATTACAATGAACAAAATTCATAATATATTAGGTTTAACAATCACACTCTTAATGAAATTGACTAAAAAATGTATTAAAACAGTTTATATAGGATTAACTATATTAAATAATTATACCTCGAAAAAAAAACACAATGATCAAGTTTTACTCTTATTACAATGAACAAAATTCATACAACTATGAGGTTTAAAGTTTACTTTAATTTGACTAAAAAATTAAAACTAAACTTAAATAAAGTTTATCAAAAGAAACTGTTTTCATATCTTAGTTATTATAAAAACGATTCCTTTAATCAATGGATGATTTTATTTCTTCCTCCTTCACCATCGAGATGAAGAACCTTTTCTAAATAGTTGTGAATTGTTAAACAGATAGCAGTTGAATGGAAAAGTTTCTTATTGTATAGATATATTTCTCATTCAAAAGCTCTTGCTTTAATCATTTTATTTCTTCCTCCTTATGAATAGTTTGTTATTGACTAAACACACTAAACACATTTTTAACTCAATGGCATAAAAAAATCCACCATTACCACTTTCGCCATTGGCTAAAAATATATTATTTGATTCATCAATAACCCAGACTCTGGTGATGCATCCAGATAAATAAAGTCTTTTAAGCAAATCATAGAATGAATATTCCAAAAAATAATTATCTTTTCATTCTGGACTATGAGTATCCCACATTTAGACGTCTATATATTATGACTTGATTTCATGCATGATTATTTTTAGCTCCATGGAAGACCTGAGTACTCGTTTCAGACCTTTAGTGAGTGAGAAATCTCAAAAATCAGATATTCAGGGGCGTCCTTGTAGAAAATCCGGAAAATATAAAAGCAGTTCAGCAGGGATTTCGTTGCCTGAGGATTATTCTCCACAAACGCACTCTTCTCCATTGATAAACACTAACCCCTAATTCAGGATCCTCGTCTCAAGAGGGATTTATTTCCACACTTTTTTAAATCTCTTTCTGTCTTTTGTTTATCTCTCTTTCTTAACGTATGGCATGACAATATTTGGACTTTTCCTAAGGTGATCCGTTCAAAAATGAGCTATATCCTTGAAATAATGTCGTTGACCTAATCTCAAAATTACAATGATATAGAGCATTATTGGGGAGGCTCTTATTTTTTTTAAATTAAAGCTTAGACTTTTAGTTATCAAATGAGATACTTTTAAACTTTTTAAATATATTCATCTTGAAGATATGAACCTCTGAATAAAAAGCGAGTATTTTCAACTTTAAGCAACGATAACTCGAGTTATAAGCATGATACTGACCTTTTTAAAATGGTTTTAGAAATTTGTTACATAAGAGTTTAAAATATATTTATAAAATGTCTGCCTGTGTTCAACAGCAAAAAAAAACTTTGTTACTTAAAAATAGGCAAAAATAAGAAAAAAAAATATGGCCTTTTTCTAAAGGCAACGAGGTTAAGAGAGAAAAAATACCGCCATATCTGGAATTAATGGATTAAACTCTAATAAGTGGTGCATATTCTGTTCTTGATCCACTTTCGGTGATGAACAGTGTAATTTGTAACCTTTTTGGATTCCTTTTCCTTGGTTTGAAAATAAATATGTTTTTAAAAAGTTCCCTTTTCCTGAAAATAGAGCATTTTAACTGATATCATAAATTGAATCATAATTGAATAAAAAAATATTAAAAAAAGACTCAAAACTTGCATTGAATACTACTTGATGCCAATCATCAACACTATATTTGAATAAATTCAAACTAATATGTACTGAAAATCCCAAAAATGACTCCATTTGTACAATATTTTTTTTCCTCGATCGATTAAGAACTAGAAAAGTATCTTTTTTCCATCATAATAATGGTGGATTCTTGAGAAGAGAACATCTAATAAGGCTTGTAAGCGTTACACTATTTTGGCAGTTATCTTTTTTTTTTTTAGCCTTTATTTCCGTTCCGTTCCACATTCCAATCATAAAGTAGTACCGTATACACTGTACGACAGCAAATCGCGACTTCCAGTTTGATAGTGTCACTTGGGCCTAATTCTAGAACTAGGTTTCAATTTTTTTTCAGCATAATAATCCGGAGAATATTAGCGTTCAAATGAGTTACAATTGAATAAAATCGGTAATTTCATTGTCAAGATAGAGGCCAATAGGCAAAGGATCGACTATTTGATTTGCTCCCAGCACAGAAACAAGACTAGTCGAGAAACTCCAGGAACGACCGCTACCTCATGTACTTGGTCGATGAGGTTCCACAGGTAGACCAGACTAAGTTCCTAGCCTCAGCGATGACGTTAGGAATCGTGGCATGAGAATGGGAAGAGGATACCCTTGTATTGGTTCCCGAAAGGCCTAACAATCGAGAGCCAAGGTGTACTAGGACGTCCTCAAGGATGTGTTCTTACCCTAAGTGAAGTTCAACTATCCCGAGGGAAATTATGTGTTCCAGCAAGACTCCGGCCGGGGTACAATGCCCGGAAAACCTAGCAATGGCTAAAGGATAATTTTTCCGATTTTTGGAAACACGATTTGTGGCCTCCCTTCTCACCCGACACAAATCCTTATGTCTCTGGATCTGGGCATGTCGGCTATGCCTGCGCTGTCCCTCATCCCAGCGTCTTCGCACCAAAGACCTCCACGGAAGGACTGTAGGTGGTCATATCCGAGGGCTACGTAGTCAAGGTATCCCCCTCCAGCCCCCCTGAGCCACTGCTACAAAATAAGTTTCCCAAGCATTCGTCTTTTATTTTCAGCCCCTTTAAATCATATTTAAAAAGTAAAAAAAATATAAACTTTGATTTGATTAATTTTTTGTAACTACTATTAGAATGAAAAAATCTCATTTTTAGCGTTCAAAAAGCAATTATGTTCTGTTCATTGAACGCACGTTCCATGGAACGCCTTTCAATTTTACTTTCCGTTCATAAGTATAAAGTAATAACTCATTCGTGTGTTCATGAAAGACGCAGAGTGATATTGAGGGTTTGCTCCTCAGGAGTAATAAGTCTAACTTTGTGTTGTGCACGGACTATAATTGTTTGTTTATTAGGACTAAGTCATCCCCCCCCCCTCTCAATTTTTTTATTATTATAAGCCGTTGGTGATATTTATAATCTAAATAGTGTATTTTTATGTTTGTTAACTATAGCTATACTGTTAGGCGAGTCACAACCAGGTAGTATGATCATGTCAGTAAATTGTTTTACATATTCAAAGTCTCCTTCACGCTTTTCTCTCCCTGTTTGATTGAATTTCTAAAAATTAATGATGTGGCCCTCCGCCTTGTCACGTCACAACAGAATTGAAGATTGACATATGTAGTGACGAAAATCCGGTGTATTCTTTATCTGGCCCGTTAATTTGTAATTGGTAGTATAAAGAAGGAATTTTATTTTTCTTAGTACTTGTCATTATTACTTAATGCCTGAGTAGTCAACTTCCTCTCCTAAATAGATTCAATTATATTCAAAACCTGTTTGAATGTTCGTGTGTGTTCATAAAAGACTTAAGACTGAGGATTTGTTGCAGAAATATAATTGTAAGTCCTTGTTGGACTCAGAGTAGAATTCGAGATCGGCATCGGGGTTATTTTAGAAAATGTCCTTGTTTATATCCTTTTCTCCTTCCTCCCTTGTCAAAGATGATTATAGCAGATCTAATTAAATGTCATGAGCATTATTCTTTCTCTCCTACAAAACATTGGAGGACAGTGTCAAATTGTCGAGGTTATTATGTTGATTTTTGTTTTTGTTTTTTTAACAAGCCCATTCTACACTGGATTTTCATAACTGTACATCAACGTAATTCCAGCTTGGGGATTTGTGTGTATGCCCTTCCTCTCACGACTCGGCATTATGTTCTATTACATCCCAGACATTCTTCAAATGGTCATATTTACTGCGTTCATTTTCGGTTTATTTTATTTTTGCATACCGAAAGGATAGGTTTTATGCATCACTGGTGTCAATTCTCCTCCAAATGACAATCTTAATATTTTTCTGTTAAAGAAGTAGTACGTTTTAATGATTTAAAAAAAATCTATTCGTAATTTTCCTAAAGTCAACTCATTTTAATATAAAATGAAGTTCTAATGATTTTACTATGATAACAAAACATAATATCTTTTTGATACCACAAAATAACGTTGTTAAGGTTAACTTAAAAAATAAAATGCATTTTTCTCTTTGCCTTAACCTCATAAAAGTAATTTCATCATTTTAATTTATATTTAGTAGATAAATGTGGGTTTAATAGTTAGGAAAATGTTACATAGTGACTCGTAAATATTGAAATGATGAGTATATTTTTTTGACTATGCACCATCTAATAAGATTTGTAATTTTTGTTTTATTGGCATAACATTTTACTCGAGTTCCCTAACTGGTTTTTTAAAAGCAAAATGTTCATTAATTAGGGGTTCAATCATATACATCCGTTTTGATCCTTCGGATCAAAAATCCATGACTGGTATATAATAAAAAAAAAAATTATATTGGCTGAATTTAAAACAGCACCGGTAACGATCTCACTACTTCCCGCAGTACCTCGAAATACTGCAAAGTCTGTGCAAGAGTGGTGCCAAACCACTTTAGAGCACTTTTGGGCAAGGCTATGTGCCCCCTTCTTCCCTAGATCTCAAGGTAATCAAATCCATATAGTAAATTCTGGAGAGGAAGGTTAGTCTGACTTCTTACCTCAACGTCGACAACTTGAAGACCAGCATGGGACAAGATGACCATCCGTACTGCGTGTAAAGCAGTTTCAAAGCGTCTGAAAGCTGTAGTTGTCGCAAATGGTGGCCATTTGGAATGAACCATTTTTAAGGAAATTTTACGCTGATGGCAATGGTGTAAAAAGATGTTCCAAGAAATCAATATTAGTGTGCTTTTTTGGCTGTTGAAGTTGTTCTAAGACTTTTGGGACACTCTGTAGATCCGGACTAAGTGATTTGCCAAACAATTTTTGTTGATATATTTTTCCAATTAAATTAATTTAATATTGAGTTTTTTAACGAAAAAGTGTTGTTTTTGCTGAATGGAAAAATTTGCTTCTGCATCTTATTTGTAGTAGATATTATAGTCATTTGGAGAAAAGGCTTGAATAAACCATCAAATTATGTTTTTGGGGTTAATGGTTTTTAATTATAAACTACATACAAAATATATTTAAATCAACCAATACAAAAAATGAATCGAAAATGTCACATCATTTTGTATCCATTTATATTTCAAACTATTGACACAGTACGAAATTAATCATGTCGACAAACAGACAAAACTTGCTTTAATAATCTAGAAGATCTTACAAATCCTTAATGTTGCTCTCTGTTTTCTTGAGCGTACTCCAACAATGTTACTCCATACTAAGATGTTCTCTCCTCTACAATGAAAGAATTATGATAACAGGTTGAGAAAATATAAAACATCGTTCAAGTTGCCAACAACCATAACAAAAGACCAGTCCCATTAGTCTTTGAGACCCGTCCTTTGGACCGTTAATAAATTATTATTGGGATATAGAACTGTGAATGACGTCATACGTGTTTCAAAATTGTAAGTATCAGTACAATAAGTGTTGTGTCGGTCCTTCTTTAATTCATTAAAGTTCATTCCAGTCTTAGGTCTTATGAGGCTTTTAACCCAATTATTCTGAATGTCAGTACAAGAACTGACAATAAGAAGAAATAAAGTTGAATGACGTCTTAAAAGATTTAAGTTTTAGGACCAAACAGGACCGAATTGAGACTGAAGGGGAAGGGTTTTCATTCTTAAAAAAGAAACAAACACACAACACTGTACAATAACGTCATGTGAAGTTGAATGTGTTCAAAATCAGGAATGAGGAGAAAATCGAATAAATTGGCCCATAATTTCAAAACGATTAAATTTCGTTCTACCGGCTCAGATCACTGTGTGGGGAAAAATATATGTTCAATTATGTCCAGAAAAAATCCCTTAAGACTAAACGGAAATAAATAATTTGGTATTTGAACAAGTCTTGACACTAGTGATGGATAATATTACAATTTATCTTTTAATCAAGATATATTATATTTTAATACATTTACATAACAACACAAATAGCTAATATTAGAAATATCTGTCATACATAGTTACCTTGTTGCTTTAAATGGTTAACTAACATTCATTTTTTTTTTAAATCAAGGAATATGCATCATTAAGTTCGTATTAAGTATATTTTGCTATAAAAAAAAAACAATTTATATACAAGGTACATAATCCTTCGTTACAAAATGTCTGAGAGTCTTTTTTCTACTTTTGTGAGTCGTAATGGGTCCAACTATTCCTGTATATTAAGTTGAAGGGGTCTTTTTTTTCATTTACTATCTCCGCCAACGAAGTTGAAGGGTGGTTATGTTTCTGCTTCAGTCTGTTTGACTGTTAGTCACCAGGATTACCTTAAAAGTTAGTGATCGACTTTGATCAAACTTGGAACAAAGATCATAACTAGCCACAATAAGCAGCCATTATAAAAAATACATGATCGACTATAACTTATGAACATATTGAGATACATAACTCAATTTGATTTTAGGTGGAGGTTTTGCGCCCAATCTAGTGATAGTTGGATTGTTTTGTGAATGATGGCTGAACTGAAAGCAAAACGAAGAATAATCTTAGACCTTCTTTGCCGTCTGATGAGTATTGACAATTGTCAACAAGTTTGTAACAAATAACAATGTAGTCGTATAAATGAAATATTGCAGGCATGTGCATATAGCATCGAGCGTGTATACAGGATGCATTGTATATAGTGCTCCCTGATGTAAATCATACAAATATTTTTGATATAAGAAATAACAATGTATTCATATAAATGAAATATTGCCGGTGTGTGCATGTATAACAAGAGACCTAATTCTCTTTGTTTTGTTATTGGATTCTTATGCAATATTGGCCCATTTATTGGAAAAGTATTGGAAAATTGGGTTCAGTGATTAGAATTCTGTAAACGTGTTCGTGGTGGTCACACTAGAGAAATCGGTTTTCTTACATAAATGTAAATGCTTATAATTTGTATTGAAAAATAAATTTGGAAAAATCTTTAACCGTGTGTGTTTTATTTATCCAAAAAGTTAAAGTGCTCTTAATGAAGGACCCATAACATAATTAATGTATGTACATATATGTTAAGACTTGAATTAAATATAAGCTCTGGTCTTCTAAAATGAAAACAGAGAGTATGGCTGAGTAACAGATCGGTCAATTTCTTTATGTATGGCATTCGTTGAATAGAGAAATCGGCGAGAAAAATTATGGCGATTTTCTTTTGGATTGGCAAGGAATTCCTCATCGACTATTTGGAACAGGTTAAAAATATTACAGGTGCACATTATTCATCGTTATTGGACCGTTTGAGCTGCAAAAAAAACTAAAAAACGCCCACGATTGGCTCCCAAAAAAGTCATTTTCTATCACGACAATGTACATGCTCACACCTCAGCAGTTGTGTTTGCAAAATTAATGGAAAAAGGGTTCCAACACGAGATGCCCCCAGGACTAACAATCTCACGCTCCTTAATTATTCTCTCATCCATCACCATATCATAGATATTATCCATTATTTCTGGAGTAGTAACTTCAACAGGGCGTTCAAAACGTTCAACGTCACTTGTACCAATATGGCACCTCTCGAAATTTTAGAAACAACATTTAAACTGTTCTAATCGTAGGTACACAGTCTTCATAACGTATATCGAGCTTTTTTTAAGTTTCATGAGGCATTTTGTGTTTCATAAAGTAATGTTTAATCGACAGAAGAATTTATTTTTTTCATTTTTTAAAATCACTCCACTTCCACGATTCAAACGCGCCAGTAGTGCTATCTCTGGAAGTTCGCACGGACTAATTAAAAAACCCTCGTATATTTTATTTTCACAAAAATATACAAATGTAAATGTAAGTAACAGAAAACCCCGTTATAAAAGTAATCTTTCGTTAAAAGTGAGTATTTATATTCTAAAAATAAAACTGCTAATGATTTTATCTTCAAATGATGAAATACAAATGATTTTGTTTCTTCCTATTCTTAGCCTTGGAACAAATGTTGCAACACAGCCGCCCCAATGTCACAGAAACTCCAATTTAATGCAGCAACTCTTGCGTAACGTATATACCCCAGAAGTTGAGGTATATTTCATATCAAAAATGCCATCATAACATTCTTACAAATAAAATAAAATCCCAAAGTGAACACTTATATAAAAGACTTAAAATAAACAGCACTTCCAAACCAAAAAATCAACTGAAAATAAATTAAGCATAAATATTATAATGAAAATAAGACCCTTTCTTAAAGTAAGGGTCAACAATGTTGCGCAAATGAGTTATAAACCTCGAGAAATTTCTAATTCAAAAAAATTAAAATCAAATCGATAGTTCTATTGAACTTAACCTTTAGAACCAAATACTCTTTTATAAATGAATGTTAAATTATTTATGCTTTACTTTGCTGTAAAAACAATTGAAAACATAAGTTTTTTTTCTTCAAACAAACCCCCTAAAATAAGGAGGTTTTTAACCTTTAAATTGAATTTTCTCAGAATTGAGTGATTTTAATTGAAGGGAGTTTTCAAATAACAGATAAAAGGGATCTCGACCTACCTTGTCTTAAAATTACTACAAAGATCCCCTAAGAGTCTGCGTGAATTACGACCAACCAATTCACCTGTAAAATAATTAATTGAGCTATATATGAATAAATTATTAAAGTAAAACGAAATATGGAATAAATAAAAGTAGATAATTATTAGCTGCCGATTCTTTTCCTTGTATCATGCAGGTATATCCTTAACACCGCAAGCCAGTTTAAAGCAGTCGATTTAGACAATGTCGGTTTGATGTCCACTGTCCAGACTATAGATTCTGTCCTCCTTAAATAAGACTTTCAATGTGTCCGAAGGTATAGGAGCCAAGGATGATTCAATCGTCTTATTTTTGACCAAAACATAATTTGTGTTCTTAAGAGCTTCCAACTTGGCTCTTCCTCTCGCTGGAGGATAAGAAAAAACTATTCGTGGAGCATGTTTCATCTTATTGAAGCTCTCAAACAAGCTTTTGTCGTTGGGAGCACCAGCGTGTTCGATTAACGATAACAGTAGCCTCAGAACTGAATCCAAGACAGAGTACAGAACGACGGCCAAACATCACGAATGGAAGAGCGTCCTCCCAAGATTGACCTTCCTAGTTCATTCTTGAAGTGAGATAAGTCTTCAAGTCCTATGAAATCTCTTAATAATGCCGTTGGACTGAGGGTGATACGAGGTGGTGAATAGGCAACTCGAACCGAGGAGTTGTACGAAGTGTTTCCATAGGGAACCATTAAATTGAGGTCCCCGCCCTAAGTGTATAGAATGACGGACTCCGAATCTCGATATCCATCCTGCAAAAAAATCGCTCACTATAGTTTCTGCTTTAGTGTCTTGTAATGGAACTGATTATGTCCACCTCGTAGCCCTATCAAAAACTATTAGTAGGAATGGATATTTCTTTGATAGAGGCAGTGGCCCAACTACGTCGACGTGGATGGTACTTAGCCTACCGTCATTCCGATTAAATGGCGTTGTTCCATATGGTGTTTTGTGTACTGAGTGTTTTTTTTACAGTACAAACACTCACTGTTCCAAGACATGACGTCTACCCTCAGACATGCCTATGAAAATGACTTTGCTATTTCACGGGGAGTCAACTTAAATCCAGGATGTGGGAGCCCATGTTTTGTTTCAAAAATTATTTTCCTTAGCTCTCCAGATGACACTAGAGCTCTAAAGTTTTTTTGTAAACCAAAACCCAAATGTTTTATTTCCTATATCTCTCGTCGTAAATTGCTTTTTGGTTTTGGAACTCCAAGCATCAGAAAATAACTGATTTCCTACAAATTACTCGAGGAAAGGAAATTCCTCTTCCGTTAAAGGTTTTACAGCCGCAATAATGTGTCTGCAATAATTGGACTTTCCGTACTTATGAAGGATCTTGCAGCGAAACCCTTTTATGAATATTAAGTATCTGTGTTGCCTCGAAGTCCAGGATGGACTACGAGACTCCAGAGCAGGTACCAACCGTTTTTGACCAGTAATTATTGTGAAATTAACCCCTCTGTGGACGAAAGAAGTGCAGAAACGCTTCCTTATGAACCAGGAGTTCCTTGTCGAATGCAGAACAATTATGTTGTGCTGGGGTGAGGGATTTGGACCAAAAGGATAACAGAGCCTACACACCATACAAAAAAAAAAACCTATTGTTTTTTCGATACTTAGGAGGACAAAGATCCCTTATCACTTCTACTCAATCTTTTGTAAGGGAAATTTCCCTTGCTGCCCCTCTATGTCCATGGAAACACAATTTAGGTTTCTCCCATTCACACTTCTCCCCAAAGAGATGAATTCCGGCCTTTTGTAGTTTTGACAATACTTTGAACAGTAGCTGCTGATCTTCGTCGAGTTAGTCGGAAGCAACTAGAATATGATTGAGGAGACGAAAAATCCCGGAATGCCACGGAAGAGCATAAAATCCAAAAAGTGCTAAAATCCCTGGCTGCGTTTTTCAATCCGAATGGGATTAGAGCTTACTTAAAGAGTCCGACTGGATTTACAATGTCAGTCTTGTGCGCGTCCTTAGACTCCACAGGGAATTGTTGATATGCCTTACAAAGGCACAGCTCGGAGAATACATGTGAGCCTACCAAACATTGTGAGAAATGCTTCATGTTAGGGAACGGGTATCTGTCGAGTTGAGACATTCTGTTGTGATGGCGGTAGTCTCCAAACAACCGAAATCTTCCCTTAGTTGTTTGCACTACATGAAGAATGACAAGGAGAGACAAATTAATCAAGACTTGAACAATCCAGCTATGTCCCTCTTAAGAAAGGTGGGCTTAGGCTCCTTAAGTCTTCTAACCTTATCAAAACAGGATGATATTGTGCATCACAGAGTGTTTTGGAGGCACATGTGCTGTGACTTCAGAAAACAGGGAAGAAAAATTCTTATTAAAGCCTATCCAAAAGAGAGATGAAAGGTTGGGATATTGTTAAATTTTTAAAGTTCCTATATAAAATACTATTGTTTATTTTCAAATCAATGCAAAGATCTTTTTCTCTTAAGAAATGAGCAACCAAAATAAGTTTTATCTCATCAACAACGTACAAGGTCGAAATATATCTAGTTCCCTCCAAAAATATTTCCATTGAAGAAATATCCCATTAGAACCGTTTTCCTGCCCTTCGATCGCAGCTAGAGAGGGTAAATTTTGTTTTTTGTATATATGAGGGCTAACTTAATTGGTATAGTAGACACTTGTTTCCTGAAACGATTAGAAAGTTAATTTTCTTGTGGTGGTCCTTCATAAATGTAAATCGCTGTTTGATTTGAATACCTCAGCTATAAATAGCTTAGGACTTCTAGTTTTTTTAAACCAAAGAATGAAAAGGGCAATGGGATCTGGCACATGTTCTTGCGTTGAGTCCATACTTCATATGCAGGCTACAAATTATTTTCTGTATTTAGTCATCTATTTTTCTTATTAAAAACTGTTGATACCTCTGTGGCTTCTTCCTGATTTGAGTCCAGAGATGGAGGATGCATAGTAGGGTGTGTCAAAATGCCCACGGAATTTGAAGTTGATGAATCCTTGAGACTGTTGTAATCTTTTGCCAAATCTTCCAAATCTACCTTGACCGGAGTACGGGCCCTAGGCTGGTGGGAGGTTGGAACAGATCTAACCAAACCTCCTTAACCAGAGTCCCCAACTGGTTATGAATGAATGATGGGTCCCATAGGGGATTAAATTTTGCAAGAACTTTCTTGGACAAATTTAACCGATTCATCCGTGAGAAGATCTCACTTTCTCTTTAACAGTTCTTGAGGTGAGATACCCCTTTGTTTCTTGACTTTCAATTTTAATTTGCAAACGAAGAAGTCAAATCCAAGGGGTACATCTCTTAGGCTATGTGAAGGCAGCACATATACGACAATGTTTAGCATGTCAACACTCCCTTATCTTATGGGATTTGAAAATGAAAATGATCCACCTCGTCAAACCTTGGAAGTCGTACGTCGAAGCATCGTACAGTGTGTACTTCGCTGACAGGAGGACTGCGTTTGGAAATTTGGAGGTCATCACACTCAGAGGAAAGGTTTTATGAATGGGTAGAAGGTATTTTGCAGTTTAAATGAAGGAACACTCCACATAGAATTGCTAGCATTAATTAAATGTATTTCAGCAAAGTTCTCAAATAACGGTCTTGTCTTAAAATTCCTATGTATATATATAGGACTTTTAGGAAGTACAAGATATATATATCTAATACATGCACATATTTGAAATTGGACATACAAATATGCAAATAACTAAATCCTTTTTATGAAAACTAATGATTTTTTTCTTGCTCAAAAGTTTACTCAAACCTAAACAAATGGTTATAATATTGAAAAAATTCAAATCGAAATTATTACAATTTATACATTTACTAATGATTGTCATATTTTCATATATTAAAGAATATATATTACAATTAGTTACAAAACAAAACAACTTGAGCCTTCTAGCTATGTACAAGTAGAGAAAAAGACACTTGAACGTGCTAGACAAATTTCCATTAGCACACGCAAAGCAGTTGGGCGTCTCCAGAATCACTGTCTACGCTTTCAGCAAGTCCAAAACGTTTGAGAGGAAAAAGAGTTCTATCAAAAAGGCCAAACTGGATCCGGAGGAGTTAAGCAAAACAGCCCAGGGAAATCCTCCCAAGTCAATTGGAACATTACAGTCAATAAAGACAAAGAGTTCCCTTGTCTGAGATACAAAAACTCTTTTGAGGTTATTAGCCAGTGAGGTCCTTCTCTCCCTCTGCTGAGTCAGAGATCACAGTAATATCACTGGGAATGAGGTGGCTGATATGCTAGTCAAAGATGGAGCTTTGGATCGACGTTCTACTTGAATTGTTGGTATCCCTCGGTCATCTCTTAGGGAGAAGGTCTCGAACGATCACTTAGACACTTTCATCGAACCTTGACTATTGCCATTAAAACTGTGCGATGCTCCCAAGAGTTTGACTTGGGAGGTAAGCATCTCTTGCATTTTTCGAAAGGAAAATTGAATTCCTTGGTTCAGTTTTCCACTAAGCATAGTCTCCTAAGATGATGTTATCACCTTATACGCCATGAATTTTTTTTTTTTTCAATTCTAATAACGGGCGCTGGCTGAACAAAGTATCAGCCCTAGAATACGGTCAGGACGTACTACAGTAGGATACCAAATTCGACAAACTATTGCAAGGGCACGACAAGTTATAGATATTCTATTACATGGACTGATTATATGTTTTTATATGATTTGTATCAATAAATGTTTTGATAAATACCTTTGTTTCACATTTTTCCTTTGTTCCAAAGCACTCTAAGAATAAAATTTTCTGCAATTCCAAAAGATTAATTTCTCCATAGTTTAGTATTTGGAATTGGTATCAGTCATTAAGATTTCCTTTTCCAATTTAGTTTATAATGAGAATCCGTAAGAAAGATCGAATTTGGGCAATTTCAAATAAAAATATATATTATCCATATTCAAAGCCTTTTTTTATGTAGCATTGCTTTGATTTTTCAAAAAGCTTCATAAACATACATATTTAGTTTAAAGTTCCTAGATAGCCTCCAAATCATTCCACAAGTAATTATTAATTCTTAAAAACCCACATTCATTTTTTAAAATCTATATGTTTTGAGGAAAAAATAAAATGAATACTTTCAAAACAAAATTATAACATAGAATTTTTAAACTAAGTAGGCTTTGTAATAAAAGAACAATTGAAACACAAATAAATTCAGTTCAGTTTTTTAATTATAAGTATTTTATTTAATAATCCTAGATATAATGATATATAGATCTTATCTCCTACATGAATTTGTGAATGAAAATAAAGATGACTTTTTTTTTTTTTTTTTGTCAAATGTGAAAGATAAATGAATAAAAAGATAATGGGATCGCCGTAGCTCATGGACAACACGTTAGGGAGAAGTGTTTCTCTTGAGTTCAATGTGTGTAAGTTTTCGCCCAGGTGATTCCTAGAGAAAGAAATATATAGGTGTAGCAATCACATTAAATCAAGTTCGGATACTTTTTCTCAATATTGCGACAGTATGACAAACATATCCGTTGATATGAGTACAATAATTTATATTAATTCAAAAAAGTGATTAATCCTTAGTAGCCTCGGTTTTTAAGGTTAACTGAACCTGATAACAATCGGTTATTTGGTAACACTGATCATAAAAGATACTGAGACGTCATGACGTGAAAATTATTTATAAAGAAGAGTGTATAAGTATTCACGTTGCACGTTCCACACATATATGGGTTTCAGCAAACGATTCCTAGGTTAGATGGAGCAAATATAATACTATTCACAATTTTTAATGACTTCAGAGTTTAGTATAGGAACTCTAAAAGCTCGGATTTAATAATCAATGTAAAGGGAAATCCAAAAAAGATCCAGACAAGGAGAGAAAATCTTGTTCACAAAAGACTGTGTGAAAAAACCTGATAACGTTACTTCAATGTTACAGTTAATTGATAATAGGGCTCAAGAAAGTTACATTATTGATGATAATATGTAATTTTCGTCGATAAAAACAAGCGACGAAAACTCTATTATAAACGAAGCATCAGCCTACATTTCAAATGGTCAGGATAAGGAAGAATCAGACTGTGTTGATGGGAAGGTTACATCAAATGTGGATTGCCTTAAGTCATCTACGATCCTTCAAGACCCTATTAAGCTTAAAAAAACCTTCTCTTAAGGAGCATGTGGTTTCCTTGGCTCGAACCAGATATCAATCAATAAAAAAAAAGAAAGGAAAAGACTGGACGCCAAGAGCAATTCAATTTCAAACCTCGATACTTTGAACCAAAAGAAGAAGACGGGAAGCAATTCAGCTGATTGAATGACTGATAATCAAATGAAAGATAACGAACAAAATGTGTATAGAGATTTGATCGGAAGATTTCATTATAAAACTAAAATCGCCTTTTGAAAAATTATTTCTTTTAATACGAGAGGTGGAAGAGAGAGAATAAGTAGACATGCCTTGATGGGTTGAATCATTGGAGTTGGACATGACATCATATGTCTACAGGATATACGTTCCAAAGTATTTTCAACTTGCTCAGAATCATGTTCCTTATGTCTTCCCCCGAAATTAAATTTCTTCTTTACTGGATCTAGCCGCTCGAGAGGAGTCCTTACCCTTATTTACAAATCTATTGACAATGCAGTGTGCGTTAGGGAATACTCTCATAAAAGTGATTGGCACAAGATAAAATTAGCGACTGATACCTCTCAATTTTTCATTATCAATGTCTATGGGTCAAATGAGAAATCCTCTCTGTTTTTTCAATAGTTGTAAATTTAACTCACTCCTCCTGATTTTAATAGGTCATCTGAATATGATTTAGATAAAGTTAGAAAATCTCACCCAAACTAATAAATTCTCGTAAAGCTCATCAATGAATTGGAATTGGTAGATACATGCAGATTTTTAAACAGGGATGAGGAATTATTCTCTTGGAGAACGGGACTACGGTTTTCGAGATTTGACTATGCATTGATATAGAATAGTATGCTATTGGCTATTAAAAGTTCGTCGTATCGCTTCGAGCCTTTTTCATATCTTAAACGTGTTGAGTTAGAATTATTTTCTTGTCCTTCGAAGAAAATTTTTAAAATCTAGAAAGGGTTTTTGCTTTTGGATGATTTTAAGACTTCTCTTCCAAGTAAACAGGGTAACTATATATTCCAAAACTTTCCTGTGCAAAACTCTGTAATAAACTGTTGCATATCATTCGAGATACAAGTCTTTGTTATATCAATAAAAGAAGAAGAAAAGATCCAGGCATGGAAAAGGATATTGAAGGAATAATGATGGGAGGATTTTTATTCTTATGTACATTTGCTTGTGCTTCATGTAATGCTTTTAGCATCGCCGAAATTGCCAACGAAGAAGTGTCTAGAAAAATTACCTCATAGGGTTAAAACAATTACCGCAGGTCAGAAAGTGCTTACTTACTCGGAATCGATACTGCGTTTTTTCAAGGCAATCTACAGGAAATTTGTTGGAGGGACAAGGAATGGATTTCTTAGAGCTATGAAAACAAATAATTGCTCCTTTTTTTGTGAAATAAATATCTCTGCGTATATCAGAACCTTTTTCAACGACAATAACGCATGTGGGCTTGATGGTATTAGAAATGAAATGTATGCAACTTGTTTAAAATAAATGTTCCCCTATGTAGTAAGTTTTGATTAGCATATGGAGAAGAGTGGTCAATTTCCTGCATCTCACATGCGTGGTAAGATTTCTCTCTTATTCCAAAGAAAGGGAATGGAACTTTGCCTAGCTATTAGCGTCCTATAACTATCCTCACCGAATCTTACAGAATACTGGCTAGAGTTCTAGCAAAGCAAGTGGAGCCTTTCCTCAACAAAAGACTGGGAGTTCAAAAAAAAACCTGTTACCTAAACGTTTTTTTTAAGTTACATCCGAGCTCTATTATATAACGGATCATTGACATTAGAGAATTATGGACATAGGATCAATTTCATAACTCTTAGCAAGAGTTGTAGCAGGATGCCTTATATCTCTGTTATTATTTTTTGCACCTATGGAGATCGATCATAATTTTTTTTCTACTTAGATAATATAAAGGATTTGTTGTAAACTTTGGAAATGAAAAAAATTTATTTATACGCAGATGACCTTACAATAATGCTGGAAGGAATCTCTGAAAGTCAACTTATAAAAATAATCGAATGTACTTTAAATGTCTATAAAAAAATTAATAGTATATGATGCATAATTATGAACAATGAAAAGACAACCATACTCCCTATGGGCATGTGGAAACCGAGGATTTTAACCGTGGAGGGATGTTGTCAATATTTTAGAAATTAAATCGACAAATAAAGGTCCTCATTACTCAAATTTCTAAAACTCTCTTGCCAAGATTTGGTGTTGTGAATGGCGAAAATTCAATCTTCAAAAGAGGGTAGATCTTAATAATACAGAATTAGTGTCAAAAATTATGTATACTGCTACAGCTATTCGATCTGTGGTAGAAAGGGGGTTGAAGGAAGAAGACACTTGGCTGGTGCATCTTTTACAGCATAGTTACGTTCCAGCTCTAAAGAGACCACGTTTGCAATTTGGGGGTGGCTTAACTCTACTGGCTAACATTTTACCGAAAATATATGTGAAGATATTTATTGATGTCAGTATAATACCTAATTTGGAGTGGAGATTTCATTAAACTAATTCTACAATTAAGATTTTAATTTTGGGATCAAATCTATCTAATTGTACCATTGGGGATATCTCAAGCGAATGGGTGGCAGTTCAGCGAGTCATGTGGAATAAATCACATAGCTACGACTCAAACAGTACTGTAGATATTATTAGACAAACAAAAAAATAAAACAACTCCCCTCTACAAAAACCTTAGAACGAATTGCATTGAGGGATGAAGTCATGAAGCTACGTGACATGAGTCCACATAATATTTTTTTTCCAGGAAAATTTATTTTTCCTCTGCAAAAAAAGGCAGCCTTACATCCGCCCCTCGTTCCTTGGCAATTAAAATTTAATTTTAAGGTACTACGATCTGTTGATGGTACAACAAGTTGCGACTATTATACCTATCTTCCACTAGGTGTCCACAAAAATGGAAAAGAAGGATGTTAAGCTCATTACGTGGTCTCTATGATGGAAGAAAGTTTGCCTCACAATTCCGGATTTCAACGAACACAATCAAATTTTGTCATCCCTCTAGAGATTGCGGTATATTGTTAAAAGATGAGGTGCATGCTTTTGTAGAATGTCCTGCATTGGAAATTTTGAGGGAACTGATAAGGTTAAATATAAACATTATTGATAAAGGTCACGGCTTTGTTTGGTTTTTCCGTTCAGTCGTAACTGTTACTCCAATGGGGAGGAGGCTTCATAAGCGGCGTCCTGTAATTGCAAGCCTCTCATAGCCACAAACTAGCTGAGGGATCGAACATTTGAGGAAGATTATTTTATATGCTGCATCACGTTACACTACATTCTCATTGAAAATTCTGCGACTGCAGGACTCTGGGTGGGAATATACCGGTGATCTAATTAAATATTTGCCTTATACATCAAAAAGTCACTATAAAATCGTGGAATTTATTATACAAAAACATTGTAGCAAGTTATCACTTTTCTCGGGGTATTGTGGTAACTTTTTGGAATTACTGCATTAAGACTTGTAAATGGAAATGTTGTCAACATTCTTGACTCTTATGTTATTTATATATGTTTACTTTTAAATCATTTTTTACGATACTTTTGTTTAGTGCTCCTGTTTTGTTTTTGTATCTATATAATTATATGTACTCTATGTCTTCGATGTTAGTTCTTGTCTCAACTATATACTAACTTTTAACCGGATAATATTTCATTAGCTGGATTTTTGTCGTAATCAATGGGGGTTTTGATGTGTTCTTTTTTCCTATCAAGTCATATCGCTGATGAGCTGTTTGTATTAGAGGTCTGAAAAAGGGAAATTAACTTCTAAAGTATAATGCTTGCTTATATTGTATATCAATGCAAATTTCTTTTTTGTTTTATTTATTTATTTGTAGTATATTTACTTATTTTTGTGTGTATGTATACGTGTAATGGGGATAAATAAAGGCCTAGAAAAAAAAAGAAGATAAATATAAATTTTAACCAATCTCTTTTACTTTCAATCAAATGATGTTCATGAGGGATAAAAATAATGCAATTAGAAGCTGAATAATGTAAATTTAGCATTTCAGCTATTTAAGTAAATGAAGCAAATACTTTTCAAAAAACCAAACTGTCTTTAAGACACTTCAAGAGTTTAGTACGTTTAATTATAGGTAACTTCAGATATTCAAAGCTAACTAAAAATTAGCGTTTTTTTAGTAACAATAACCCACTTTGATAAGTTTTTATCCATTCAATTTTCTATAGAAAATAAAAAAAACACTGTTCTGGTTTCCAACAACAAAATCAAAATTCATGATTATTTATATTCCAAAAATAAAACGACGAATGAGTAAAGAATCACTGTCTAGGTATGTTAAGAACGTTAAGGGCGCCAACTACAAAAAATTTCACAATTAGATTACATAAATAGTTCTACCATGTGATTATTTTTCTAACTAGTTATTCAGGGATTTTTTTTATTATTTAAAACACAAATAATTGATTTGAATACCATTAGTTTATTCAATTTTCCTAAAGTTGCGATATATTCAGAGTTAAAGTATAATATATTTAACGTATTCTTAAAGATACTAATTACATCACTCTCCTACAAATTAATACACTTTATAACTACACTATTTTGTCAATTAATATTCTGTTTTCAAATTCTTGTCGTGTATATATTTGATATTTTTCGACTTCCAAGTCTCTCTGGTTGATTTGAGGAATATTTGAATATATTTGAGGTAAACTATAGTCTTTCATCTCTTAAATAGCCAAACTTTAAAATGCATTACTGAGTTGCAATAGTTATTATTTCAAGTGCAAGATAAATTATTTAGTATTTATGAATATGTGTTGTTATGAGGATGTTTTCAAATTTGATGCGCCATCAAATGTTAAAAAAAAATAAACGAACTAATACTTATGAAAAGTGTGACAATTACGTGTGATAAAATTTTTTAATTTTTTGCCGTGAAAAATTAAAAAATTATTTCGTCTATATCCAACCAAGGATGTTAGGTGATTTCAACCCAGTAAATTAATTCCCAGCCTTTTCATTCCTAGTAATTTCATTCGCTGGACATTTCATTCCCACGTTTAAGATAATTATTATGTGACGTCATACGGTTTTACTCCAGAGAGGAAATTAAAGTGGGTTAGTGTTAGTGATCCTGGAAAAAGGTGTGAAGGGTCGGAGATCTGAACTGCGAGAAGAGAAATAAGGGCGATGAAATTTATAAGAGAGAATGTTAGTAATGATTAACATTTGCAGGGAATATTAATGACGTCATTTACTTCTACTTCCTTAGGTCTGAACAATATCCACGGATTGGGATTCCATTCTTACTCACTATTAAAGACTTATGATGACATCATTTCTAATCCATAAATCCTTAAGATCCGTGTCCCATCAATCACAAGGCATCAGTCACCTCTAGTGCCGACTGCCTGCTCCTCCTTACATACATAAAAACTACTAGCTGGTTTGACAGTATGACGTTATTAAATGTTAATGTGGGAATGAAATGTCTGGGGCTGAATTTTACAGGGAATTAAATTACTAGGAATGAAAAGACATGGATTGAATTTGGTGGGAATGAAACTACCGGTCATGCCAACCATGTACGGTTGTTTTTCAAACTTTGGATTTTTCAGTTAAAATTATATATAAGTTAATATATAAAAATTGATGATTTTTTGTTACCTAAACTGTTTAGTTTTATGAATTTGATTAATGATTATCTTTTTTTTTAAATCACTTCAGTAATAACATAAAACAAGGATTGTCTATTGTATTACAGTAACAGGATTCATGTGTTTAAACTTTGATGTACTTCTTATTTTATTTTTTGACGTTTTGTCTTCCATGTAAGAGGGAAAGCCATCAAAATAGGGTTTATTCTTTAGGAGTGAATAAAAGAAACGAGTGAATGACTCATCAGAAATATGCTTTAAAAGCATCGGATATTACAATCTACATATTGTATGGTTATATAATCTTTTCTTTAGAATGTGGATTTAATAGGAATAAAGGATCGTTTTGTTAGAAACTCCATTTATCATGGTTAGCACATATGTGAAAGTGCATTATATATGGGGCTAGTAAACACAAATCATTAATACTATAATGTTGGTGAATTACTTAGAGTCAAATATATTTCATTAGAGATCTACAACTATAGTCACAATATGTATTTTTCACTCTGTTTTTACATCATGTCGCCATAAAATACTAGATCCGTTCGATACTATCAAAGAAATTGTCTCTTCACAGAGAGTAGTCCCTACTCTTTTCTTCCCTCCATTTATGTACTGTTTGCAAAGTAAAATTGTCAACTTGTAAATAGTAAACAAATAGTCTAAACTTTTACAAGAATGAAAAAGAGTTCAAGATTGAGGGTTTATCACAGACTTCTTTATTGGAATGCCCTTATATTTTTCATCTTGATTCCTTTGTCTAATACAATGGCCTTCAACCTGAGCCTAAAGACGCTGCAGGACTACAAGAAGAAGCTATAGAACAAGACCGCCCACTGCTGCTCGACGGAAGCATTGCCGGTATCCTAATTTGGTCAGGGTTAGCACAGGCTCTCTTCTCGATTAGGCACTGAATGACATAGTTGAAGGGAGAACAGTCTCTTAATAACCTCTGCCACACAGTATCCAGAAGATTTGGCAGGCCAGGGCGATCTCTTGGGTTCAAGCTTTACTATAATAGGGGAAGGTGAGGTAATTAACTACACCACTGAAAATTAAAATATCTATCAAATTTGCATATTTGATCTTCACCGGTTGGAATTGTTCATTAAACATTAGTGAATGATTTGAAAAATTAAGTTCGAGTATATTTTTTTCTTTTACTGATTTGCCGTCCATCTCTTCGGAAAATTCTTGTAGCTCAATACAAAATGGCAAATCCTCAACAATAAGTAAAGTTTCTTCTAAAGTGTTATGCCCACTACCTATAGCCCAACAAAGTGGAGGCAATCACATCTCATTAATTTAAGCGCTACGACTTTTTGTTGTATCTACCATAAACCATTACTGTATAATTAGAAGATGAACGTTATACCAGATGGTACATTGAAAAGTGAACACTTACTAATTCAATCATTAATGAAGGTTATGTAATTGAAATTAATTTATATTTCAATGTATTAAAGCATAAATAATTAATTAGTTACAAAACAAAACAAACTTCAGGTCTCTAGCTTACGTACAAGCCCATATGCGTACTCCAAGGAGTTGGGCGTCTCCAAGGCTACCGTCTAAGTCGTCAATAAGTCCAAAACGTTGGAAAGGAAGAAAAGGCTATACTGGATCTGGAGGAGTTAAAAAAACAGCCCAAGCCAATCCCCTCAATTCCTTGAGGGCCCATGCAAGAGATCTCAGGATTCCACACCAACCTGTCCAAAGGGGTGGAAAGAACCCTGTTAGGGTAGAACGGAACCCTTTTGACATCAACAATGGAAAAACCCCTTCTCTACCGTTGCAAGAGTCTTTCTCTTTTTTGACACTTTTGGCCCCTTAACATCCCTGAGGCCAACAACCTCAACACCACTGTCCCAAGACACTGGGACGCCACGACAGAGGGCTTCATTAATGATTAAGAATGCTCAGACGCATATCTATTTATAGTATTCATTTTTTTGAAATTCTATTGTTAATTAATAAATTATATCTTTTTGAAGTTTGAAAATTCAAACTGTTCAGATTTTAATGGAGCACTGGGTACTAGCGGAAGTACCTGTCAATGCCTGGAGTTATCAGGGGTCGACGAACAAGTAAACTTTGCTTCGCATAATAGTATAGAAGATAACTCCCCATGAATTCCTCATTATTACTCTCCGTTTTCGATGAGTACACTCATGTTTTCTCCTCAATCAATCAAAATTGATCGGATAAGTTTCCACGTAGGATTAGATAATTATTGGAGTTTATACTGCTTATTTCTACCTATGTATGGTCAATCATAGTAGTTTTCTGTTACAGAATTAATGGATTTGATGACAAAAGTTACTTTCTATGATACCTACCTATATTATAAAATCAATTAACTTTATTTTACAATCTTTGAATAGATATTTTCTAATCAGTTGTAATCTCTTGTGGCTTAATAATAATTTTTGTCTTCATAAGACAAGATTTCTACTTTATTTATTTGATTGAAAACTACCCGGAATATTTTTTACTTTAAACTCAAAAAAAAAAAAAAAAAAATGATAACCCTATAACTTAGAAGTTTTTTCTTATACTACATACTTGACTTATCACTTGTGTTGCAAATAATTATTATTGTTTTAAACTATGAAGCTTGCAATTTATAAAGGCGCCGTCATTAACAGTTGAATAATTAATTAAACTAAAATGTCAAACTTTTGCAAAATGTTTTACAAAAATAAATATGCCATTTGAGATGTTTCTTTTTTCTGCAAATGAATGTGAAATAATCTTTCAAAGGTTAAAAATAAGCGAAATTAGTAATGTTTTGAGCAGTTTAGAATTCATGTTTTCATCCTTTTAATATGTTCATAGGCTGTTTAATTTATATATTATTCAGCGCTGTATGATGGTGTTGCCATGTATCTTTGAACCCCTTTTTATAATGTGATAGAGTAGGTTTGGGCGGCGTTGCCGTTTTTCGTTTGTAAGTAAGTTTTTAAGAAAAATGCTATTTTAAGGCCACCCTTGTCTTAAAAGCCAAAAAAGTTCTTAGCTGAGCTATTTATTTGCCCTTAAAAGCATACATGAAAAATTTCAGAAAAATAGGGCGTTAATCCCGTACAAGTACACACAGACTAAAATATAGATTTAACTTCTTCAAATGCAACTTCAAGAGAATATTTTTGTTGATTCATAATTTTTTAAGAGAGTGGGGATCCAAAGCTTGTATTAGGATGATTAAATTACAAAAAACTAGAGTTAGATTCGAGTTAAAATTGTCGACTTGCAGATAGGGATGATTCAAATCGAGACAAGTTCGAGTAAAGGGGTGATATTCATATGTTCCATTGTGTTTCTAAAATCGGATTCGAGTTTGATATCAAGAAATAAGTCAAAGGACCACCAAATACTTATTATGTTCTTTAATAAACCTAACGTTTATAACGTAAAAATAATCCGGGGGATTTGGCCTGCGCAGTTAATAATGTTAGGTATAAACTGTGAGAGTGTAGCGGGCCTCAGAACTAGTTACTTATAATTAAAGAAGGGATTTTTGTAATGAAAAAACTAATTATAGCGATTAGAAAAGAAAAAAGACCGGTTGTGTTTCTTCTTGTGCTCTTTCTTGTCTTTCGTTTTTTTAGTTTTTTTCTTTTTTTTATCAATAAGGTGTGGGGTGTTAAGAACTCCCTCTAAAATAATAATTATCACCTATCTTGTCGTATATTGATGTACCAATGCATAATAAAATATAATTATAAAATTTTCCACGTACCAATCCTATTTAAAATGAAGAAAGTTCTCCTTTTTATTCCATTAATTCATTTTCCCTCTCAAAATCATAAAATAAGTAGCTGATATTAACGAAAGCCCTAATTCAGGAGTACCATATCTCTCGCTCCCACTTTCTCCTCGCAGTCTGACAAAAACCCATCTACTTATAACTTGTATAATTGATATAAATTATAATTTGTAGGTTATTGTCTAATTCCTATCCTTTGTTATAAATAGTTACATAAAAAATATTTATAAATTTGACGCCATTTGTATCTTTTTTTTAATAAATAGTTTATATAAACTTGTATTTCTTAGGAATAATTAGATATTCCTTGATATCAAAGATAAATAAAGAGATACTTGATATCACTAGATTCATATAAATATTTTGAGTTTCTATGGTTTGATTACAAACTATGTCGATTTTTTCAGAAAATTGTTTGTTGAGTATTTGTTGAGTTCGAGTGGTACTCACATCTAACTCTACAAAAACCTGATTTTTATGGAATCAAGAAAAAACAACCATGACTAATTTGTGATATGTTTCAGTACCATCATTTAGCTATATTTTATATTCAATATGTCCTAAAATAACAGCCTCGACACCCAAGCCAACAGATTGGCAGCTTTTGACGATGAATACCGTCCCCATGGCGTACTATGCTGTCATCATGACAGCTTGAATCAAATCCAAATTTGAATGAAAGGCACGGTAGGCATTCTTCTACTAGACAACCTAATTTGCAAAGTATAAGGGGTTGAGGTCAGGAATGAAAGCAGGCCACATGGAGGCTGCCAAGAAGTCAGTTGGTTACAAAAATGTAGCATAATTAGGTTCAGAATATAAATTGTATCACCATTCCCATCCTTGGTGAACTTTTTGATGTTGTAAGGAGTCATTCAGGAGATGCAACCTTCTCTGCACTGACACCAACGTGGAAGAGATCCCATATGCGCTGTCTTTTTTTAAATTTTACTCTAATACATATGGACTTAAAAAAACTTGCTTATTTTTGTTTCAGCTGTCGTTTGGTTGCAAAATGAAATGTATGAATTACAAATAACGGGGATAGAATTGTAATTATACGATACCACAAGTTTTGAATCCCACTTTTTAGTATTGAACATTTTCACAGGCTTCATCAATTGCATCATAATTTAAGATTTTTTTTAGCAGGTCATCTTAGACTACTGTCATAACTTAAATTTCAAGGGTGTCTATCCTTATTATAAATAGACGTACCTCATACTACACAGCTCTAAAAGTTCCATTTTGTCAATATTGACTTCATTCAAAGTATATTGAATATCTTTGTATCCCAATTTCCGACACATCGTTACCTTTATTGGGACACGCAACCTCTCTGTATGTTATGAGAACATGCTAAAATTCAATTCGGTTTTTTATATGTCAATGAAAGCTTTTTATAATATTTAAGGAAGATCACAACTCAAGGAAATTATGAATGCAGAAACATCCTTTCCTCAGCTGTTTGAATATACACTTATTATATGTTGAGAATTAAGGAATTGCTGTGCTCCTCATCCTCCAAAGAGCAATTTGTGGTTTAAATCTATTTGATATTCCTCAGCAACTATGTATATAGAAATGATAGCAGCATAGGAAAAGAGTATTCACTGCTTAGGTACCCAACTCTAAAAAATTGGTGAGCTAAAATTTTCAACCTATAAGCATCACTGCTTATAAATGTAAGTCCCTGTTGCCCTCAGAGTTGAATTGAGGATCAACAACGGAGTAATTCTTAGTGATCAAAATCGGATACCTTTTTGTTGCTCGGCCGTTTTTTTAAAGTGACAAACTGAAGAAGGAATTTTCTTTATGTACGATGTAGTCTTGATTATTTAACTTCTGAGGAGTGAGGTTCCTTGTGTACTACATACAATTATATGCAAAACCGGATTGAACATTTTTGTGTGCTCATAAAATACGAAGAGTAACATTGAAGGTTTGTTAGCGAGTTATAATTATAAATCCTTGTTGAACTCATAGTATAATTGAGGATTGACATCGGAGTAGTTCTTGCCAATATCCTTGTTTATTTCCTACTCTCCATCCTCCACTGGCATAGCTGATTGCAGCAGCTAATCTAATGAAAGGGCATAACAGCTAAGCCACTCTCCTTCCAAAAATTCTTTAAAATGTCAAGCTTACCATGTTGATTTTCAGTTTCTTTTTTATAACATGCCCAAATGCTCTTGATAAGCTTTACTCGAAATTCCTGTCTCTGGTGTTGCTGGCGTTCGCTTATTCCCTTTATCTTACAGCTGATAACAGCTAATTGAATTAAATGTCATGACAGCTAAGCTGCTGTCCTCTTAAATATTCTTTAAGTTGTGAGAATTACCAGGTGAATTTTTAATTTGGTTTCCTTAAATAATTCAACCAAAGTGTGTCTGTCAGTTTGTCGTCACCTAATAACTCCAAGTAACAGCAATACATACAATAATTAGTTACTTAAAGTTTTTCTGTTTGTTTTTTTTCCTTCATAGAAAAGATATTTCAAGAGCTTTTGACGTTTATTTTGAGGTAAAAGTATATACTATGTACAACAGGGTGGAGCTATTTTTTAAATATTTAAAATATTAAATTCTTATCTTCTTAAAATGTTCCTTTTAGTCGATATATATCATTGGCTAACTTTAAATCATTTTGAAAAATATTAAGAGGTAGCTCAAATTTTACACTTTTTTATACAAAAAAATGGTTTTTTTTGTTTTTATATGATCGTTAAGGTATATATTACAGCTTTTGCTAAAAAATAAGAAATTCAGATAAACACAATATATATCAAAAATATTTAATAAATTTTTATAAAAATTCGGTATCTACGTTTGCAAAGGAACGAGAAGTGTAGGTACATGTAGCTTTTCGGCCATCAGTCTGTTCTTCGGGGGTATCACAGCCAAGCAATTGAATTGATACATACCAAAATTTGCAGGTACTCATATTGTTTGGTTAATAAACAAAAAATTGCAAATTCGAATGACCTTGACCTGTGTGACCTTTTTATGACCTTTGTCTTAGAAAAAAACCCTATATAACTAAATTTTATAAAATAAGTCAAGAATAATTTAGTAGGAGTAACTTTTATATAAATATGACTTCTGCGGTCAGTTGAGGCCGAGGGCAAATAAGCTCCACCCTAATGTACATAGTATGTTTTTTTATATTGTAAAATAAGGAAAATGTTTTAGTTCGTTCCGCCCTTCCACTCTCATTTCCTTCTACATACAATAATACGAAAGAAGGTAAAATATCTTATACAATAAGGAATAATAGAGAAACTTATGTATACATATATATATATATATATTTTTAATATACATAACATATACTCATATTTTAGAAAAACAACAACATTGTTCATTGTTTTTACTTGAGTAAAAATAATTTATGTAAGATATGTCTTTAATAATTTTTACAAGAACTCACTCAGGGGTATGTATTTTCTAGATATAATTAATTTCCACATTTTAGGACTATTTACTGGTAATTTTTCCTCATACATTTTCGCTTCTGGTAATTTTGTCTCTAGGAGATTTTGCCACCACACCCTATTTATGCTTGTACCGGATGGTACATTAAAATCTGAACAATAATTCATGAAGGTTTAGTGATTGAAATTAATTCATAATTAGGTATATTAAAGCATAAGTAATTAGTTACTACACAAAATAAACTTGAGCTCTCTAACTTACGTACAAGTAGAGTAAATGACGCTTGGGTTTTCCGCAATAAATCCGATTCCAAATGCCTTATTTGGATAAATTAAACAAATTTAAAATTGTAGCATGACACTACATACATCTGTTAAAATTAAGTTACCTCTCCAGAACTGTTAATATTATCAATGGAGTTATTTGCACCCTTGTGTGTGCGCCTGGTACACACAATAATGGCCGTACGGTGTTCGTATATGGATAACATCTTAAGAATATTTTTTTATATAATACAATTTTGTCGGTTAAATCTAATGAGCAGACTTTCATCAACATAGATCTTAGGATTACCAAGATATTGAGGTCTTAACTTGTTCCAGATATAAAATGCCCTCCCTCTATCTTATTTAAACAAAATTTGTCTTCTAACCGATGCCTGATTACTTCAGGCAATGCAGTGTACTACTCATAGATCATATATAATTAATTTTTACTGAATTAGCTACATTTTTACTATTCTTAAAATGACAATATTGCATTATAATTGTATTCTAAGAATTCGACAATAATACATTTTAATTAATTCAATTATAAATTTTAAAATATATTTCTAAGATAAATATGAAGTTGTTTTCAAATTGCTTTCAAAAGTACATGAAATTATATTTTTTTGAGTAGATATCTAACAAAGAAACAATAATTTTCTTCAAGATTACACTATGAACAGAAAAATAGAATACAACATGACATAAGAAGGTCGTTTGAAAATTCCGTCTAATGTCCGAGATATGATTCTATTGGCGCATATCGAGATAATGTTAGTTAGTAGCATCACTTGGAAGAACACACACCAATTTTCAACCAGATGGATCTATTTGTTTGTGTTTGGCATTCGTTTGAATCGAGGAAGTGGAGTGATTTTCAAAAAATGGACAAAAAATAATTTCGTGTGTTGATTAGACATTACTTTGGTAAATGCAAAATACCTCAAGAGAATAAAAAGAAGCTTCATAAGCATTATGTGACTCTGCACCTTCGATTAGAACAGATTATAAGTGGTTTAAAATTTTTGAGAGTGTCCATATAGGCACAAGTGACACTGAACGTACTTGACAGGGCGTCCAGAACGTCAGGTTACTACTCCCAAAATCATTGATAATATTTATGATCCGGTGATGGATGACGGAAGAGTGACCGTGAATGAGATTACTAGTGCTATGGACATCTCGAGTTCGAACCCTATTTCCATTAATTTTGCAACTACAGCTGCTAAGGTGCGTTCTGTTTCATTGTTATGATAGAGTATGACTTTTTTTATGAGTCAATCGTGGACTGTTTAGTCCAATAACAATGAATTATATGGACTTGTAATAGTTTTACCCTTTTCCAGATAGTAGATGAGGATTATTCCTTACGAATCCAAAAGACAGTCGCCATAATCTTTACAATCAATTCTTCGATTCAAACGAGTGCCAAACAGAAAGAAATTTACTGACCCGACTGAAAGTTGGTGTGCGTTCTTCCAAGAGATGTTAATAACAAAAAATAACTTCGATTCCCGCTAGTAGTGCCATCTCTCAGACTTTGCACATACTTTTCAAACGACCCTCGAATGTTATTTTAACCTGGCTAAAAAATGTGTACATGTTCAAATATGATTACATCTTCTATATTAATAAAACAAAGTTTGTCTGTTTGTTTGATTGTCTGAAGAGCAAGGAATTCCGGCACCTAGTTTTAATTTCAACCTACTTCCGTTTTGGCAAGGGATTTTACCAGCTGATTACCAGCTAAACTCGGATTGACTAAGTGCAGGAATTCGTTCAGGCATACTGCTTCAATTAGCCGTCGGCAAACAAAAAGTAGAAAAGATTAAAAAAAAAAAAGTATGAAAATGGAAAAAATCAATGGAAAAATTAATGGCAAAATATTATTAAATTAATCAAAATATCACCATCATCATTCCTACTTACGAGTAGATCACCAGATAGTGAAAAAGAAAGCCATATTTTTGAATAGTGCTTCCGACGCCTACTATTTTTTAATATTAGGTGAACTAAAAAGTATCTTCGTTTTTTCGCTTTATTTTGGCAATAAATGAACAGAGTTAGGATTCTCAAATTTAGATGGTTCCAAACGGTTTTTGTCTAATCTTCAGTTCCTGAGCGATGGAATAAGTGCTGTCATACCGGACCAACTCGACAATTTCCATTATTTCATCGATAGTTTCGATGATTGGCCTACCAGAGTGTACCTCACCTTCGACGTCCATATTACCCAGAACGGAGTCATTGGAACCACCATTTTGCTGTTGCGTTTGATACAATATTAGATTCATAAACAGCACAATTTTTTTTTTTGCCCACTTTCTTATGTTTATCGTAGTGATACTAAAGTATGTTTCGAATTTTGCCCTTTTTTCCTTCCATTTTGGTATGCTGTAACACACGACTAGCTTCACCAAGGACAAAACTGTAAATGAACTTTTTTAAGTATACTCTTAACTACGTGTAGATGCAAAATACTGTTTGATGGCGGCGACCACCAGACTTGCCTTAGTTGTTTGGAGATGTATATTAGTTTGTAAAATGGGAAAATGTATATGTTCCCTCCAATTATTTTATGCCACATGTAGAGGTTAAATTTATTAAAGAAGGAAGAGGCCTGATCAATCCATTTTACGATCTCATTTTTGTTGTATAGGCATCGAAACTTTCTTTTGTGATTCGGAAGTTTGGCCATTCTTTTTCTATTTTATCCCCAAATGGGCTGAGTGTTTCTGTTTTTTCAGGGATCATCCTCAGACCAGATCTAGTAGAAAAATTACGAAGAAGGCTCATGCTCCTCCTAATTGATTTAATAATGACGTCAGGTCCCCCACAAAAGACCAATTTTAAGTCCTTAGTTTAACAGAGTCTTTTCGAGTTACTTTGAATAGTTTCCGTACTTGGAATTATATCATCCTTCTGAGTGTCGTGAAGAATTGTATTTATCCCAAGGTTAAATAAAAATTTTAATATAAGATCTCCTTGTTTGACTCCTATCTTTCGAAAGACGTCTCTTGATCCCCATACCTCGCAATCGTTCAGGATCTTGCTAAAATAATTCCAACCATTCTTATCATAACATCGCCAAATCCTTTCTGGTATAGCCTACGGATGATATATTCATGGGAAAGTGTTTCGAATGCTTTGGAAAAGTCTATGGCCATTACGGACGTGTTTATCTCTGATTCGAGTAAATTTTGCTCTGAAAAGGGTACGTTGTTCATAAGCTTATTCTTTAAGAATCCATATTGGGAAGGGTAAAGATATGGAGTCACACTGCCAGATTCAACTATTATGGAATTCAACTCATTTGCGATGTGTAGTGTTTTTCCTGATATTGGCGTGAAATGATCTCTATATATAGATTCGGTTACTGAAATAAAAGTAATAAGGTTTCTTTTTTGGTAATTTGGGAAGAACATTTTGTTCTATCCTTGCGTATATCACATTTGATAGAGATAAATAATTTTTTTCTTTGTGTTTGTGAAGTAACTGAAAACATTGTTTTTCTACTTGATAAAATACTTTTGTTTTGGAGAGTAAATTTTCTGAACAACAAAGTTTAAGATCTTTCAATACGGCATTGTCATACGCAGTTGTAGCTATGACGGACAAACCATATCTCAGGAGTACTGGAGTTGATTCTGTTAGATCTGCATGTTATTTTTAGTGAATTATGTTTCTCCTCATAAGAAGAATCATCACCAATTACCAATTCTATCGATGGTTTAATCATCAGAATTATCAAAGTTCTGATATTTTGAACGACCTCTCTTTTCTTTTTCCAAAAAGTAAATATTTAAAAAATTTATAGAATACAATTTGTTGAAATCAGAAAAAAGTAACAAAGTAGTTTAATTCTTGAAAAAATATAATAATATAAATTGCTGAATAAATGTAAAATCCATAATTATTTATTTATATTTGTATGCTGTCAATAGTTACTTCATGTGATTTAACTTACAAAACTGGATATATATTAAAGTAAAAACAAATTACTAACAAATTCAAAAAAAATATTTTTTCTTTACATATGCCATAATTATAATAAGATTTTTTTGATACAACAAATAATAAATTATTAAAATGTGCACAAGGTGAAGATTTAACTTTTACAAGTATTCCATGTCATCATTAAAACTTTGAAATTTAGCTTTAACAAGAAAGTAATCCTCTTAATACATATAATTAAGAGAAAAGACACAAAAAAGTAATTGTTACAAATCACTCAAGATCAAAATTGAATAAACACTTTCAAAAGTCTGATTTCATGAACAAATTAACAGAGTATTCAAAGATTTAAAAACTAAGTCTGTTCATACACATTTGTATCTTGTTCTTGCAAAAATTTATAATATATTTATAAATATAAATTGCTGAATAAATAGAATATGCATAATTATTAATTTTTATTTGTATGCCGTCAATAGTTACTTCATGTGATTTAACTTACAAAACCTGCTACATAATAAAGTCAAAAAAATTACCAACAAATTCAAAAAAATTATTAGATATTTTTTTCTTTTCTATGCCATAATTTTAATAACATTTTTTTACTTTGACTTCATTTTGAAGTCCTTCCGGTGCACTGGAGCTTTGACCGGATGGAGGATAACAGTTTTTGATGGCAAAGAAAAATAAATTTAGGAGGTCATTATCAACACCTAAACAATTCTCGTGAATCATGATAATTTTGAGTTTATTCAACTTTACAAAATAGCCAACATTCTAATAAAGGCTTATTCAGCATGATTGGACAGTCTATCATAAAAGTAGAAACTATTGAAAAAAAAGTTGTTGGCGGAAGTGCCACTCAAAAACATGGCTTTCGTTTTCACTTTCAAGATGGAAGTGTTCTAAGTAGTAGAGAGGATAGTGATAGTTTTGGGTAGTTTACTCAATTCTTCCCTTCAATTTTGTTGTATTTTTCATATTTTTAAAATCTTTTCTTCTTTTTGTTTGCGAGCAAAAAAACCCGCAAAGTTAGGATGCATACACATGACGACCAATTGAAGGAGTGTTTGGCACAAATTCTAGCATGGCAACGTGACGATTTCCTGCACATAGGTACTGGGTTCCGTCCGTAAATGCTGCAAGCGGAAGCTAAGTTGAAATTTAAAAGTGGGTGCCAGAATTCCTTGGTCATGCCATTATTTGTTGTCTGCAGAACGATGATTGTAAACGTTGTGGACCATAAAATAATCCCATTTTATCTTCCTCGGGAAACTATGTAAATTGTAATTGTATTCAGTAGGTGCTACCATCCTAAGTTTGTTTACATTTTTATTGGAATCGGGTTATCTCATATTTTCCCAGCAGTGTTTTCTATACGTTCATTTATTAGTGACAGCCCACAACATAATACCAAATCTTCATGTCTTCTCCACCACAGAAGCACAACCCAGTACTTTTTTTTTGGAATTCCAGCTGATTTATTCAAATAAAAGATAGGCTTCTACATCCAGTTTCCTGTGAGTATACGAGGAGTCTTCAGAAGTTAAGGTGACTTTTCAAATTTTGCAGACATTTGGTATGCTCAATTTTAATTTTTTTAGTTAGTACACTCCCTTCCAATATATATACACTGTTTCAGCTACATAATATGTTTAGTTTGTTTGTGAGAGTTATAACCGATAGAAGTATTTTACGTGTTCGGCGATTTTTTGCTATTGAGTAATATGGATCAAAGTAATTTGCATAAAGTTATGTATAAAAAATGAAATTAAGTCTCCAAAACACTTTAAATATTTACAGTGGTATACGGTGAAACTTTTCTGAGAAAAAAAAGAAGTTTACAAGTGGTACATACTCTTCCAAGATGGTCGGAAGATCCAATGTCGAGCCTTGTTCTGGACGTCCAAGCAGGTCAACAACAGATAAAAATCGTCGTAACTACTATATCAAAGAAGTTGCTGAAGATATTGACATATTGGTTGGCTCATGGCATAAAACTTTTTCAAACATTTGAGGCATGAGACGTGTATCAATGAAGTTTGTTCAAAAATTGCTTAATTTTGAACAAAATAATTATGGCATTTTTTGAACAAAAACAATACCACGATCATGCCCCATCCACCATATTTACCGGATTTGCTCCGTGTGACTTTTTCTTGTTCCCAAAAATCAAGAGATCCATAAAAGGCGGAGATTTGCAATGAATGACTAGATAAAAGCTGCATCTCTGGAATAGGTCAAGGCTATACTGAAAAGTGATTTGAGGATTGTAAAAAGCGATGGCACAAGTGTATTTTATCTGAAGGGAATTACTTTGAAGGTGACAACATAAATATTGATGAATGAATAAATATTTACCCTTAAAAATACGAAATCACCGTACTTTTTGAATACACCTCGTAGGAACACTAACAGAGGAATTTACTACAATACAAATTGCCCCAATTGGATTCGGCCGACCTTGTCCCATAAAATGCAAGTAAGCCAGTAACCTCACTCAGTGACAATTTCCCGGTAAATAAGAAACCATTGTAGCCACTGAATTCAAATTGTCTATTGATCATCACTAAATGTATATCCCTTCTACATGATAATATAGATCAATCTATTTTTATTAGACGACAAAAAATATTTTATTATGAATAATAAGGCTTTTTTCTACCTCATCTCATCTGTTCATCTTTTATTTACAGTCTTACCTCGGATTGTGAGTATTTTGAGAACACAAGTGTTCGTGTTATATGAATTGGGTAACCCATGATTTGAAATCTCGCTCTCTAATAAAAAAGAACAACCCTTTTCACCTCAGAGGATATTAATTCAAGAAACCAACCTGGTGGTTTTAGAGAGATAAAGGAATCATTTTCTCCGAACATCTCTTCATTAGGGGCTCTAACTAAATAGATATTGAAATAAGATATTATTTGATGAAGTATGTATTTTATGTGGCCCGTCAACACAAAAGCAAGATACAATGATTTTCCTAAAAATTGAATGTGGATTACATTTGTTGATAGGAATTATCGTCAGTTTCTATCAATAGTGTATATTTATTAAACCTTTTAGCATGTTGAAAATTTTACTATGTAAAGTAACCAAAATTGGTCACCAATATTTGGATGTACCATATGTTAGTTGAATTTAAAAAGTAAATGGAGATTTTTCTCTTTTCTTGATTTTTGTCCTATATTGTTTTTATGTTGACGTACAACATTTATAATAAATACTGTCTAAGAAATGAATTTAAATGTTTTCAAAAAATAAAATTTAAAGAAAGAAAAGTCCTAAATCATTGATCGTTCCATTAGGCCCGCTCACACGTAAATGGACCCTGCAAGAACCATTGATTTAAGAAGGAAGAAGCTCTTAGGTAATTTTGATCAACAAACAACTTTTCCGGAAATTTATTACTCGTAATCCAAGGCAATACTTTATATCCCCATGAGCTTTACCATGGAGATTCTTCAACCCCCCTCCCTCCTCTCCTAAGAAAATATAATTCATAATTAGATAAGGAACTTTTCAATACTCAATTATTCCTTTCTTATACATAAGTATTGATAATAACAACAGTATATTTTTATTGAAACTAATTTTTTGGCTTAACGCTGAGATTCATCATAATTCAAACTTAAGAACTCATCATATATGTAGTACCGGGTGTTCCATGAAATCTGAACACTTACTAATTCAATAATTAATGAAGGTTGAGTGATTGAAATTAATTCATATTCCGATTTATAAGAGCATAAACAATTAGTTAGAAAATAGAACAAGCTTGAGTTCTCTAGCTTACGTACATGTAGAGAAAATACCACTTTAACTTTATTCATGTTACAGAGATCCCGGAGTATCTTCTTTCTGTTAAACATTACATTCAAAACATTACAACATATTATCATGAGGCAAAAACAACAAAGGCAAAAGATTGTAACTTTGCTTGTCGCCGGAGTGTCCCCATAATCAGTTATTGGGGTGAAATATTGCTCAAAAGCAACCATCTACCGCGTCAAGTAGTACCTGGATATGATTAAGGATCTCGGAAAAGTGGTTGGAAGGTATTTAGCTCATTCTGGAAGTGTTGTTGGGCCCAGGAAATAAGACCTTCCTCCAGGATGGTGCTGATATACTCCTTGGTATTGATCATCACCCTGGCTGGCATAAATACCAAGAGGGACTTCCATATTAATAGGAGTAACCGGTATACCTCGGAGTTATTAAATGTCAACAACAGAAAGACTTTTATTACAATACCTTATGTATATTTCGGATGGTAGGAAATTTAACACACAATCTCAGATCTCTACCAATTGTATCAAATTTTATAAGCCATGCAAAGATTGTGGGAATTTAAAAAAAATATACTACATGCCTTTGTGGATTGCAGGGGCACCCGCTAAGATTAAACACCAAATCTTTTTTATGTACAAAGCAATTAAGTTGATAAATATACATAAACAAACATTATAGTTTAAAGGTATTACTTCATATAAGAACTTTCAAAAAATTATATTAATGAGGCCAGTTGAAAAATAAAACACAAAATAGCCTATTTCATGCAAACAGTGTATTCTACTTGGGGAAGTTAAGTGCCATTGATTTAAAATTTAAAAAAATGAAGCACATCAATAATAATAATATTAAAATATCATCATTAATAAAACACATCCATAGTTGTTACTGTATAAAAATAATAAAAACCAAACTAAACAATAGCAATCAAATGTCAGGATTAGAAATTCTAAAACTTCTGAGGATTGACATTAGTAGCTTCTTATTTTGGAGTGATACCGATGGATAGAGTTTCACTTCTTTTGCCGGAGGGACCCAGGACGTGTCATCAGTACCATAAAAACTGCTCTAAGTTTGTAAGGGTATATTGGCTCAAAGGATGTAAGCATTCCTCCAATTAATGCTTCAGAGTTTAATAAAGCAAAATCAATGGCTTTAGAATTCTGTAGAGACTGCTTCTTCCTTTGAGATAATCCGAAGCGTATAGAAACTTTGATTAAATTCAAAAGTCCTATTCCAAGACCCTTGATGTTGATACCAACGAATCTTTGCAGAGTTTTGACAGCCCTATAATCCAAAAGGCATGCAATATATTGCTAAACATTTTCCCACAATCTTTGCATGGTTTTTTAAAATTTGATACAATTGGCATAGATCTGAGATTGTGTGGTAAATTTCCTACCATACGAAATATACATAAGGTATTGTTATAAAAATCAACTTTTTATTTGAAGATTATTTTCCAAAAAGAACTTTTTTATTGACGGAGGTCCAAATTTTGTTCCAGTTATCCTCATGAATACTACTACTATTCATTTTATACCCAAGATTTCCACCATTCTTCTAACTTACCAATTTCCGACTTTAAAATCATCTTCAGACTTCCAGGAGCCTAATGGTAAAATAGAGGTCTTATTTTTATTCGCTGCCAATCCTGATTTATCTTGAAACTTCCGAAAATAATTCAGTAGGACTTTTATTCTTACAATTAGCTGAGACTCAGAATTCGCATCTACGGCTAAAGTTATACCATCTGCATACAAATCAATAATATGCTAAGATCCCTCATACACTTAAAACGAGTTCTTCGGTTGCAGCTATGAAAAGAAGTGGAGCGGGGGGAAGGGGGTATCCCTGACGACGAATTATCTTCAATTTTGTCTTCTATCAATGGACCTCCATATTCTCTTCAACTTTTACTTTTGATGGAAGACGTTCGTGCATGGTCTTTTTGACTGCCCTTTTATATTCAAATGGTTTAATTCGTTTTTCCATGCAATACTGTGTCATGTGTTAAAAATTAAATCATCTTTGACATAGAAGTTTCACTCCAGAAAACTTCAGCTTAATTAAACTTCCTTGAACTGGTAAAATTTGAGGTATACACGAAGGATCAGCTCCTATTTCCACAAAGTAGTCGCTGTTCCGCCAAAATTTAACTCTTATAAAAAATTCAAAGTTCTAAAGCTATTCACAAAATATAAACATTTTGTGGAATTTTTTTTTTTTTGGAAATTTGGAGATGGGAAGGAGGGGCTAAAGCCCCTTCAGACCACCCCGGTGGACGCCCCAGCAGACAGACGAACGTTGATCTATTTATAACATTTTTTATCTGTTGCATAATTTTGTAAAAAAATGATCATTTTTTTGGATCACCCAATGAAGAAATCCTTAAAAAAAATTTTTATCTTATTTTCTCGTAAAGATTTTTCATCTTAACGAAGCAAAATTCTGGTAGAATAACAAAAATTCTTTGATTTTTTTTATTGGGAAGCATGGGGCTCTAATCATCGGGAGTAACTCCAGCATTATATTTTGTATGTTTTAAATATTATTTAAAATATAAAATAATCGGCATCAGCATCGGGGTTTTTACTCGAATCGCATCGGAATGGCATTGGGTATTTTTTTTTTTTTTTTTTAATCGTCCCATCACTAATTCAACCGTCCTAAGGAATCCATTAGTTAGTCTTTCAGTCCAAGCTATCGTTATATTTTCTTCACTCTTAGCAAGGATTGAAGAAAATAATAAATGAGAGCTAGACCATATAATAATAAGTTATTGCTTTAACATTTAGGTATCTTGTATATTTGAAGGAAATTATATGAAACATCAAGAACAGAAATGATGTAGTTAATAACTACATCAAAGTAACTATATGTGTATTCTTTATAATATCCTAGATAAAGTAATACGTATTTATTTCTCTATGATAATATCTGCTTATAATAATTAAGAGTTATTAATAATAAAAGTGCAGAAGGTTTTTTTTTTACAAATTATTTATTTCCCCTATCAAGAGGATAGATAGAACAACACTTGGGAATACTGTTAGGGGGAAATGAGGGCGACAGTTGAAGGTAGAATCGCTCTTGCTTTCCCCCAATATTTTACTTTTTATTATTGTTTACATAGATGAATATGATATGATAATAAAAAAGGGAGGAACTTTTCTTAGTTAATATTAGAATATGTGTTTTTTTATTTATTTTCTAAAGGTGCTATCATTATTCTTGAGAGGAAAGAACATATTAGTATAAAGTATTTACAAGTATAGGAACGACGAAAATACTGATGCATTGTAGGGGAGTTATACAAGGTTCGTTTCAAAAGTCGCGCAAAGTCCAACAGATAGAACTACTGAGGCGTCTCGAGGTTATGTTTAATTAGAAGCATTTCTTGGAAGAACAAACGCCGACTTTCAGCCATATCAGTCTATTTCTTTCTGTTTGGCATTCAATTGAATCGAAGAATTGATCAGAAATATTTTAACGACTGTCTTTTGGATTTGAAGTAATAATCCTCATCGACTATCTGCAAAAGAGTAAAACTACTAGAGGAGCAGTTATTTATCGTTATTGGACAGTTTGAAAACCGAGTTGAAAGAAAATCGACTTCTTCGACTGGATAATAAAAAAGTCCTTTTCCGTCTGATCAATGCACCAGCTCACACCTCAGCAGTTGTGGTCGCAAAATTAATTGAAATAAAGTTCCAACTCGTGATGCACACAGCACTATCAATCTCAGACACCTTCACTATACTTTCATCCATCCCCGTATCATAGATTTTATAAATAATTTCTGGAGTAGTAGCCTTAACCTCCGAATCATTATTAAACCACTTATAAACTATTCTTATTGAAGGTGCAGAGTCCCCATAATGTTTATCAAGCTTCTTTGGTGTCTCTTGAGAAATTTTGCATTTACCAAAGTTATGTTAAATCAACATATAAAATTCTTTTTTTCTATTTTTTGAAAATCACTCCACTTCCTCGATTCAAACGAATGCCAAACAGAAAGAAAAGAAATAGACCGATCTCTCTGAAAGTTGCTGTGTGTTATTCCAAGAGATCCTAATAAATAAACAGAACCTCGATACGCCCCAGTAGAGACATTTCCTTGACTTTGCACGTACTTTTCAAACTACCTTTGTATCTATAAGTATATGTTAAACTTGGAGTAGAATTGTGGATCAAAATTGAATTAATTCCTGGCTAAATCATCACGGATACTATAGGCCTTCACCTCGACATGCATCAAAAAAGTGTAGTCGAGAGGATCGTTGTAAGGACTGCAGGGGGGCCAAAAGTGTGAAGAAAGAGTTCGCAATAACTCAAAAGACTCATTTAAAAGAGTCTTGTAACGGACGAGATGAGTTTCTTTCATTGCTGTTGTCAAAAGGGCCTCCCAACCCTCATGAGGCTCTTTCCCCCTACTTTTTTTATAGCTCTCTGGACAGTCTCGTGCGAAGCCTCGAGATCTCTTGCAAAGGCCCTCATGGACTTGAGAAAATTGGCCTGTACTGTTTTCTTTAGCTTTGTCGGGTCCAGTTTGGCCTATTTGAAAAAGCCCATCTTCTTCTCTAAAGTTTTAGACTTGCTGACAACGTCCAGAGTGGTCTGGGAGACGCCCTACTTCTTGGAGTGCGGGAATGGAAATTTGTCGATCCCGTTCAAGAGTCATTTTGTCGACTTGCACAGAGAGTAAGCTACAGAGCTAAGATTTTTTAAGGTTTGTAGCTAATTGTTTATGCTATAATATATATCGAATATGAATAAATTTCAATCACTCAAGCTTAATTAATTATTGAATTAGGAAGTGTTCATATTTCAATGGATCTCCTGGTACCATGTTTTTAATAAACAATCACTGCATAGTATCCTTCCATTTGGTAATTAGATTAAACTATTCTGTTTTGTCTTTCAAAACGAAAAAATACTTTCTTAATATAATTATCATAAAACATGTTATCCTCAACAAATCTGTAATATTTGAAATTTTTGATAGCGAAAAACTTTTTAAGTACTGGATAAGCTTTGTCTAAATTGTTGTTCCTTCCATTCTATTTTAGTATATATTTTTAACTATTTTAATAAAAGTATAAGCGAAATGTAATTTATGTTCAGTAAGGTCTATTTTTTTTATTCATCATTATCGATGAAATCATTTGAACTAGATATTGGTATTTGTTCTCACAATTTTTTTTCTCCTTAGTGTCATATATCATGTCAAATTTCCTAATATATCTTATTGCTTTGATAAATAGATTTCTCTTGCATATTGGATGAATAGGAATATTTATTTTGGCTTTAAAATAGTCAAAACCATATGATTTTTTTCTTTGTATGATTTCTAATAATGTAACATCCCGCTACTTTTTTTCAACTATCCAATTTCAATATTTGCTAGCATTAGTTTATCTAGATTTTAAATTTTGCAATACTTTGATGACCTTCGAGTAGCTTGAAATAAGAACATGATTACTCTAGCTATTGCAAAAATACAATTATTCACACAAAAACAGGCCTCCTTAAATGCATTTTTGCAACGTTGGCGATTAACTTTTTCCATGTGATTTTCATGATGAGATTATTTGATTAAATATTTTGAAACTAAAAAGTAATCTCTATTTAATCTTTGTAGATCTATTCTATAAAAAGACTAATCTATTATATAAAAAGTTTTTAGTTATCAAAATTGGGTACCCCGTACAAGTTTGCTTACACGTCATACTTTCTCTTTCTTTCTCGAAATTAGAGACAACGAAACTTTCTAATTTAATTATCCCAACCTTCAATAAATAAGAAATACCTTTGGTACCTCAAGTGAATAGACGCAAAGTGAAGTGAAATATATATTTTAGAAAAGAAGACTTTCTACTTTTTCGAGTTATTCGGTTAGGGCAGAGGCAGTATTGGTCAGACGATCTTCAATTTGCAACCTGGTTCAACCAGGTTTGTTCGTCATGTGGGTTGGATCCAGCCTACTTGTATGTTTGGTACCGCTTGGAAAATAAATCTGTATTATTAAAATAAATAACTTAATGAATTAAACTGTCTTATTCCTCTATTTTCTTCTGGGGATGGAGTACTCGTAGACAACATTAAAGCATCAATGGGGCAGAAATAACACAGGTAGGTGGTAGCTTTGATTCAGTGTAGCATCTACATATTGACGGCCATTGCGTTATTAATTTTTCTAATTAGCCACACACCCTAAACAGTAGTTTGTCTTTGTCAAACTAGATAAAATTCGACACAGAGGGTACAATTTTCAGGTAAAAAAGACAATTTTCTAATACATTCACAGAGATGAGTAGAAAATCCGTAGGCTTGATATGTCATGTGTAAGTTTTGATAATTCTACCATAAACAATCGGTGTCATTATTAAACTCAACATAATGAAAAATATAACATCTTGAAGGGATAATTGAGGGGAAAAAATTGATGTAGAAGGCATTCATTTGTTCAAAGTACTTTCCAGATGTTGAAAAAAAAAAAAAAAAAAACACAATATTTTAAAGCTGTGGGCAGATGTTTTGTAACATATTTACTACCAATGTAATCAGTTATACATGACAGACTTAAATAAATGTTTAACTGAGTAAAAGTGTTGTTAAAATTGTAGTTACATTTTTGAGTTTTTATGTTGTTCATAACGTCTTGAATAAAGAAGAACATTCTTATTAAATATATTCACAAATTATTTATTCTTCTTTGCAAAAAAGAGATACAGGATCTTTGAAATAAGAACATGATTACTGTAGCTATTGCAAAAATACAATTGTTCACACAAAAACAGGCCTCCCTAAATGCATTTTTGCAACGTTGGTGATTAACTTTTTTCATGTGATTTGATTTTAAGAAGCAGCAAATATGAAAAACCATATAGGTATAGTCTAGGAGAGGTTACGTTTGCACATGAGCCATCCTCCCTATATGAAAGTTGCCACCACTAAAAGAAATAGTTAGAATTATACTATTTTTAAATAATGTGATGTTATTCCTTGAGAATGGCCCCATTGTCAGGTTAAGTCCATTGGTCCATTGTTATATTTTCCTCAATTTGAAAGATACAAAAATCAGGCTATACTACTTCCTACGACCATGAGGCCATACGTTCATTTATTACTTATTTTATTAATTTACATAAGATTTTAATCAACTTCATCAAGAGCAACTTGTCATAGTATCTGGAGTATTTTTTTTCTTATTTCTCGAAATATCATCCTTCAGCCTCCAGTGTGGGGCAGAAGGCCTGGCACACCTTGATGACGTAGTCATTTAACATATCATCCCACTCCCTCCTAGCAGATAGCTTCAGGGAATCAACATTGCGGTGGGAGACATTGCAGGCCTTGCTCTGTACGAAGCCCCATATTCCATAGTCCAGTAGGGAGCAGACTGTTGAAGATAGGGTTGCAAGTTTGGAGAACAGAAAAAATCAACGAGGTTATCTTTCCTCCAAACTTGAATTGATGTTGTGGTCCCCCCAAGTCTACACAACTTTTTTCATCACCTCCTGGTACTCATTTGGTTCAATTTCAATGGCCACACCGGTCAAGAATTCTGCATTAATAACCTTTCTGGAGAGGCTCTTGCCGCTGTTAAGGAAAATATAGTTTCTGTTTAATAACCCAACATCGATTGCAAGTAATAAGGGATCTCAGAGCTCTTACTGGCGTAATACTTACACTGTATGCTTTCCAAAAACGATGAGAAGTTTATTTTGAGAGGAATATATGCGTATTAAGAGAATTTGAAATAAATTTGGAGAACACTTTCATCAAATGAATGTATTTCCAAAATTTTAAGCTCTCCAATTCGTTCTCTTGAATTTAAATTATGTCAAATGTTGGATAATATCCTATCGCTGATAGAGAGCTTCTCTTCAACGACGGAGGGAACTGTTTTTTTCTCCCTCACACATATTATATATTCTTCGATGATCAAAATATAGTTCTTATTTGAATGCCTTTCTAAAAGTAGAGACTTTTATTCTGTACCCTTCGTTCTCTTGCTCTTCCTATTTGGTAACTATTCCTTGAGGGAGACACAATTAATATTTTTGGATTCCTTCATTCTTATTAATTAAGGTAAGCCCCTTAATTAATTACTTATGAAATGAAAAAAATTTCACGTCTAATTAGAAGGTAAAATACTGCACAGGTAAATCATTATTCTAGTATAGGTATAAATGCTATTATTGGTAGAGTAATCAGTGTTAATCAAAGGTAAACTTATTATAAGAATTAATCATTCGTACATTATTTTATCATAAATTACAATAATCGCTGTAATTATATTTCAATTGATAGAATTAATAGGGATTTAATTTAGTATTGGGATTCCGTTTGTAAATTCTAGAGCGATTTTTTTACTGATCTAATTTAACCTTAGGATCCATCTGGATTCGTCCTATTAAGACCCTCAAGAAGACGGATATTTTAATGTACATATGACGTCAATCCAATTTCAAATGAGCCAACATCACTTTGATCATTCCATATTAAGTTTATAGGTGGCTTATTTCCATGAGAGCTGAGTAATTCAATTTTCAGGGCTCCACATTCTTAAACCAATTAAATAACAATTTGACAAATAAATTTTCAGTCCACGGTTAGATTGTTAAAGACCAAAATATTGCTATAAATCGGTCTAAATGGAATCACTCTACACTGACTCGGAAAAACAATAGTTTTTGAACCGTCTAACAAACATAATTTTACGATATATCTGCTATATATGTATAAGCATATTTTAAACCATATAGATGTGAAAATTACTTGAACCCCGTAGAATGTAAATACCACGCCTGAGCTCCAATAAAAAAACATGTCAGCTGACAAAGTTAAGTAAAGTGATCCTACTATACCTAAAACTAGAGGTGGAAATATTGTCAAAATTGAGTTGAGTTAAATAACAACGCATGTGAGAATGTCATAAAAAATAGTAACTCTCAGACAACATGTATTGATGACATAAATCACTCTTAATTAATGTTGTCCTTGCTCTCTGATAAGTTTGAATTTTCAAAATAGGGAGAAATAATTAATCAAAAGATTAATATTTTGTACTTACTAATATATAACTTTTTTTAATCTATAGTCAATCCCTATTTATCACATTTGAATATTCTATTTTCATACATGTTCATACAGCACGAATATTTAGCAGATTATTATCAACAAAGACTTTTTCCAACATATTCTCACCGGAATTCCAGAAATTTTTACATCTCTAAATTAATGCGTAATAGGTCTATAGATACTTTTCAACGTCCTCATTGTCTACATCTCAAATGAAAGGGGCCCCACGTAAGATGTTTATGTTGGAAATATGTATTAATTGAATAAGTTGACACATTTTCATAAAATCTCGATGAAAACCTTATCAAATGAGTTTAAAAATGGGGAACATTTATTTTGTAGAAATGAATTTAAGCCAAAAAAGGAAATTATCTTTGAGCGCGAAATCCAAAATTAATCTCCGTTTTTTTCTCAGTCATCTAAAGTTTGAAATGGATTATAGTAATTCGGGATTATTATTGTTCAGAGTCTTATTTTATCCTTATAACAATCCCCAAATTTCTAGTAGAATAGAAGAACCTATGTAATAGTGATGTTATTGATTCTGTATGTCGTTCTGAACTCGATATATTTCCAATTTTAGGCTGAAAAAATACACTCTTCTTTAGACCCTCATAACTTATTCATACCACATACGTAGTGATGAGGAATATCATAGCTCATACTATAGAAAAATATTGAATGTATAATTTTTGAAAAAATATTAAATAAATGCATTTAGAAGGATTTTTGTTCCCTTTTGTATTTTTGAAAGGAGTCCACTCTCCTCCCTTATGAGGTCTGGTTGTTTTACTCGTATAAATTCTCCTACCGTAGTCCCTCGTGGAATTTTGAATCCGAATTTGAACATCTCTTGAGATGGATGATCAATTAAGAAGAATCTTCCTTCGATTGCTTCAATCTTTCTTTTACGGGGATGACGGCATGAAATTGGCATTGAAATGGAAAAAATATGATGATGTTGTTGAGTATTTACTAGTACACCCCCCATAAAAATTGGGATCACTTAAATATCAAAAAGGGAGAAAAATCCTCGGAGGTGGATATTTTTTAAATATATCTTTTTTTGAAATTACACAGAGTCATAAACATAATCTCCATTCAACTTGGTAGTGGAGGTAAAAAAGGCTAAATATTTGTGTTGAACACTAAATTATCCTAAAGACAAGGAGGGATATTCGTATGAATTCAAATTAATCGATACCCAAAATCCATTTAGAATTGATTATTTCTACAACTAATTTCGTTTGTGATCGATTAGGGCGAGAAAAGTAGAGTAATTAGAGACAAATGTATTTTTCTTGCAAATGTTGTAATAATTAATTTATTATTGCACACTATGTATGTGCATAAACTAACCCACAAGATAGCCGACATTGAAAATGCTGACGTTACCTATAAAAACACTCTACGTAGACCTACTATAATGCAAGGCAAGGTTGTTCACAGGGGAATTATGAAGAGTTGAATCATTATTATTTAATGTCATAAAAATAACCCATGAGAATCCTGCTTCATTGGGATACTCGTATATCCATGGGAGAAAGCCTTTATATGTATAATATTTAGTATGTAAAAAAGCATAAAATAAAATTTAATATTTAGTATGTATAAAAGCATAAAATTTAATATTTATTAATTTTTTATCTCTTGTCATCAAAGGTAAATATGTAAAATGCCTCCAAAAAATATCGTAATTCGTTAATAAAAAATTCTTTGTTTTTTGGAGAAAATATCATGCATTAATTAATTATGAAGTTATTGATTATTGAAACCAAGAGCTAATGTTGCATATTGTACAAGCTTTTAATCACCTCCTATTAGTACAGTGTACACACTAGTACCTCTAATTTATCGGGGAAGAATTATTTAAATTGTGGGATCCGAGGAAATAAGGGAATACCATTAGTAAATAATACTATGCAATAAAAAAATTCAGGTCTTGGAAGCCCTGCAGGCTAAAACGTACTTTTTTAATTCTTATTTAAGCTATGGAAAACGAAAATACCATTGAAATTTTTGATCCCAAGAATATTTAAGAGGCAAAAAAAATACAGGAGCTTATCTTTATTAATAGAACAAATTTTGTGTGTTTGTATGCATATATGAAAGCAAGTCACTGGGTGCACCGTATATATTACTCCATGATGTAGTTTATAATTTTATTGTCAGCCTAGAAATAAATGTGCTGTCGTATTAATGAAATTTACAGACGATTGCAATGTGCATATAGCATCGAGCATGTATACAGGATACACTGTATATAGTGCTCCCTGATATATATCATATAAATATTTTGGTACAAGAAATAATAATGTAAGCGTAATAATGAAATATTGTGGGCCCGTAGATGTATAACAAGAGCACTGTGTCTGTATGTTTTTGTGATTGGTCCCTTATATATATCATAATTTATGTGCATTTTCAGTATAGTCTAAAATTTGAGTAAAACTTTAATGCTGGTATATTAAAATAAATTTTGTTTGTTTCTAAAAGTGAGTACTCTCTTTTTTTCTTCTTTTTTTTGAAAGTATAGAATAAAAATATTATGGTTGACAAGGGTTGAACACTAATTATCTTAATAATAAGTATTGTAATTATCATAATGATCATCGTAATTATTAGTTGTAATAGTAGTAGAAGTAGTAATCGTAGTTGTCCGTCAACATTTAATCATTGTTATCGTTATTGGGAATAGAGTCCACGTCCGGCTTTGCTGCTTTGAGTTTTGTATTTAAGCAGAGTTATACTGAGGCATTACATGATAAAGCATGCCAAAGAGCTGCTTTTCGTAATCCCTTACCTCCACCTTTCCATGGATCGTCGTTACAATCGAAAGCACTCTGGTTCCCATTTATAATTTAAACATTATAGTATAACAATAACTCCAACTAACCTAGGAAGTTTATGGTGAAATCCATATACATAAAGTATATTTATTTCTCTAGGAATCACTGGGGCGTCCACACATCAAGTTCAAGAGAATAACTCCCAAGCGTGCTGTCTATGAACTATGTGCATTTTGAATTTCACCATGAACTGAGCTCATGCTATAACTGTCACATTTCTGTTTTTTGGCTCTTTGTCTACATTGTCCGTGCCGTTATTGTTGTCGTTGACAGAAGAAGGCTTGGAGCTAATCGGATCATCTTCAATGAGGATGGGAGTCACACTTTTGGTTCTGTTGTAGGAGATCGTTTCGTCCCCTTTCTCCAAAATATTTTGTTTGCAACTTATATATTTTGATATTTGAGATGTTCAATGCTCGTAGAGGAGATTCCTCTGCCCTGACAGTCTAACTTCTTCACCACTTTCTCGTCCTCCAGATCCAAACTGTCTAAATTTGAAACTCGATTCTTGACATATCAAAGCTGAAACTTGAGATTTTTCAGTTTGATCCAACATTGTTCCAATGTTTTGTTAGCGCTCTCCGAGCAGAGCCGTTTCGCCATTTAGAAAAAGAAACTTGCTTATTCCGTTGCGCCAGGAGATTTTTCATCGTGTCATCCTCTTGCAGGATCTCCAGGAAGCGAAAAATTTCATGATCAGTCCAATTGGGACTGCAGCAAAACTTGTCAGACATGGTCAAGACTTCAGAGCCCAGGAATTAGGCAGCTAGTAAGTTGATCATACTCCAGTTAATTGCGGGAGGTGAAATCAATCCAGAGTCAGGAATCTCACTCCAAGTCCATGAGGAACCTATTCCAACGTTCCAATGTGTAATTACCAACTATAATCACAATAGTAGTGTCTTCGACTCAAAACCATTGTTTTTTTCTCTTTCCCCCCGACCAGGCGATGTGTTTCAACCTCCAGGATTAGAAAAGGATTAAATCGCATTTTCACGTGAGCGCTCTCAAAACTAAACTACTCATCAGTGATTACAACATATTTTAAAAAAATTATCAATGTCTTACTATAAGTCTTTCATTCTTGAGGAAAAAACACGTTAAAAGAAATAAAATGTAGGCCCATGAAAAATGAAGAGTAACAAAAAAGATTTCTTGAAAATTTCATGAAAATTATTGGGCAAAAGATTCAAAAAACAACCTCTAAGTACGCAATTTTGAAAACAAGAGTACAGTGCGAAGAATTCAAATATAGAGATCACTTATTTTATCTACATTAACACATATTTTGAAACTGACACCTTTTCGGATATTTTATACAAGAAGATTCACATAATATCTAATAATTTTTTATTGCCAGAAGGAAGAAGTAGAAGGATATCGGGACTCTAATTAATTTCCCCAAAAAGTTAGGCGGGCTAGGGTTATAATAATGGTTACTGCATTAGAGGGAGAGAAATGCAAGATACCATACAAAATTATACGGATAACTAATGATATAAGCCTCTTCTGGGGGGAAAAAAGAAGGAACTAGTTTTAGAGAATAGCAGATTCCCATATATATCAAATATGTCAATCAGAAGGTAGATATCTTGGCAGAGGTTTTTAATAAAAGTGGTGTATTTACGGCCAATGAAATTTTGGAAAGAGAAATAATTTTAAAGAGGGGGGTTTTTAAGAGAAGAAAAAGTGGCCCTAGGGATAGTCTTTTTAATTGGATGAAAATGATAGGAAACAATAGACTGTTAATGTTTTTAGTGGGCAAATCAAAACAAAATCAATTTTTAGATCAAATAAAAAAGAAAAAGATAGGGTTGTCTATATGATAAGAGGCCTTCATAGGATGACGGATTTTTCATTATTTTGCATGAAGATAGAGTAGTTACTAAGTTACTAACCTTGGGTAGTTTATATGTTAAAACATCGGAAGAGAGAACATATTTCTTTTGTCGTCAACAATCACTGGAGACATACAAACATTTTTTATTCGAGTGTACGCATATAATTAATATAATGTACAAAGTGATTGAGTGGGTTTTTTTTCAATTTTAAGTTTGCATCTTGTGCATAAAGATTTTTCTTACTTTTATACCGGCCTATATTAAGCGTAAATTAATTACATAACTGCAAAACTACAAGTTTTGTTATATCAATTTAGATGCACAAGAACACTATTGCCTAAGGATTTTACTGAAATATTGAAGAATATTGTATTTAATATCTTATAAATTAAAACTAATGTTTTTATAACATGATAAGTGAAAATATAGTTGTATCAAGGTATATATATATATAACAAAAAGATTTCTTCTATATTAGAAAAAAAAAAAAAAATAGACGAAACCTAATTTTTCCGAGCAATCCTGTGTAGTACTGCTATTCTGTAATAAATAATAGTCAAATACATTGGATATGAAACATATTTTAATGTGAGTTAACTTCTTGTTCTTAAAATATTAATTACTTATTAAAATTAGTCAAATAATTGACTTAATTATTTTTAAATTCGAATAAAAATTCCGCAGCCTTACATTGCGTATTTATTTAATATTCTATAAGATTAAACTGAAAAAAAAAACCATCAAGATCGAACTTTTTTTAGAGCAAATCTTTTGAAGTAGTAAAACAGGGACTATTCTTTAGTTTTAGCTATAGATTATATTTATAGCAATTACTAATGATAAATAATATATCTTTTTGCGATTCTCAGGAATGAATAATATCGATAATGCTTAAAAAATTATCGGGAAAATTATCGACACAAATAAAATGTATAATTCAGTTTTTTCTTTTTTCTATTTCAATCCTGGCAATTTCAAAAAGTGTTTTTTTTTACCTCCAGGAAACTCCTTATTATTATCACATATAAATTCCAATGAGTGTTTGGATCTAAAAGAAGGTTGATCTCCGTTCCATTACTCTCAAAAATATTTTTTTTTTTTTTTTAATTTTCCTCATTTTTTGATGTGCTCTTGTGGAAAAAGTTTGTACATTTGTATAACTTTATTCAAAATGGCCTTAACATCCGTTGAAATTCAGGAATCTTTTTGCTTTTAATTAGTTTTCTGTCTCAATACTCAACTGTTTACTGCCATACTCTTGTTCATTCTCTTGTTCATTCTATTCTTATTTTCATCATCCTTGGAAAAAATCATCCTCTCTTTCAGAATTTGATAGAAAAAGTTTGTATTTTTTTTTTCTTTGTTAAAAGACAAATGAGGTACATGATAAATACATTTTATACTAATGGGTTTAATTAGGTGTCTAAATTTATGCACAACACCGGCTCAATCCTTCGTTGCAACAATGATCCAAATCAATTCAAAACTTCATTTGATGCTCAGTCACACCAACAACTGCTTTAGCAGGGCGTCCGCAGGGGGTGGGCCAGAAGAGAAGTAGCCCCCCCCCCCTTAAGGAACTTTTAGTTTTTACTAGAAATTTTAATATTTCACTTTTTTTTCCAAAAAAATTAATATTTGAAATTTTATTTCATTTTTCAAAATGTTCAATTTTTGAATTTTTTTTTGAATACTTGTGGATTTTTGAATTTTTTGTTGAAAAAATTTATAATTTTAATTTTTTTTTCCAAAAAAAAAATTCAAAAACGAAGCCCAGTTTAGTAACTAGTGTGGAACAATAAACGTGCATAATTCCAAGATGAAAGTTTTTTCCTTCTTCCTTGTGAAGATTTGTATTCATGTAACGTCTGTAGGAGAAAAAAAAAATTATGGTTTCCATTTTTCTTAGCTTCATAAAACTGAATATCTAAGCCAATCAAAAATTAAACACATTCCATCTAACAAGACATTTTAAAATTAATCCAATTGAAGAAGAAGTGTTCAATACCCTTGGACGAATACACAATACACAAGTAATTGTTTAGTTACAACATTGAATTAAAATTAAAATCCCAATTTTGCATTAATTTTAGTTCAAAGTAGTGATTAACGGATTCCAGATACTTGTATATAACCAACTTTTTTGAGCCCAAATTGCAAAGTTTAACTAGAAGCAATATAGTCAAATGATCATAAGTACACATCCTAGCAATTTTTTCATAAAAATATTTTTTTTAGCGTTTGTTATTTGGTTGAAATACATTTCAAAAAATTTTCTTTTGTTCAGAGATGTTTCGTCTTCATCTTATTGATTTCGTGCTTTCTTTTTACATGTTCACGAAGTCCAGTTTTATTTGAGCCTTTAGCCATTAAAATTTTACACAATTATTGCATTTGCCATAATGTGTTCTTCTATTTTGATTGAAATGAACCAAAACTTTGCTACATTGAGTATTTTGTACATCCACAAAGTTCGACTTTTGTTTAGGACTGAGCGCCAATGTGATGAAAAATAATAAAAGCAAGATCAAATTGGTTGAGCTTGCATCTTACGACTTTGTGCATTACATTATAATCAACTTGTAGAAACTTATAAGTTATTTCAGATTCAGAATAACTAGAATACTAGAGATAAATACTACTGTCGATAAATTTACCTGGAATTGTCAAAAAAATATCGAAAATCGATAGAAGAAGTTTCACAAAATTCTCTCACTAATAGTTATTGAAAAAAATGTTAGTTTCCATCTATGATTCTTCATTTTACAGGATTTTTTTTGATAATTAGATAGATTTTGTAGAAACTGTATTCAAGATAATTTAATAAATAATACAGGGGAACAATTCGGGTGGAATTTTGTAGAAATGAATTGAAGACAATGGCAGAATTTGTCTATGAGTGCAGAATTCAAAGTTAATCTCTATTTTTCTCTCAGTCATCTGAAATATCTGGGAGTATAGTAAGTCGGGACTATTACGGTTCAGAGTCCTTTTTTTACCCTTAAAACAATCACCTAATTAAAAGTAATATATATAAAACTTATTTAAAAATGTTTTTATTATTAAAAAGTGTGTTTATTGATTCTGTATCTTGTTCTGAACTCGATATATTTCCAATTTTAGGCTGAAAAATGATAAATAATGACACTCTTCTTAAGGCTTTTATAACTTAATCATAATATGTAGTGATAAGGAATGCCATAGCTTATATTATAGAGTAATATACAATGTATAATTTAAAAAAAGATATATTAAAAAAATATGCATCTCCAGGGATTTTTGTTCAACTTTCTTTTCATACCATTTTTTATAGTAGTGTTCTAGCAAATAGTCAATATTATTATCATATTTTTTTTGTGGGGCAATTTGAATGCCAATTTCATGACGTCATACCCCGTAAAAGAAAGATAGAAGCAATCGAAGAAAGATTCTTCTAATTTGATCATCCATCCCAAGAGATGTTCGAATTTGGATTCTGAATTCCATGAGGAACGACTGTAGGCGAATTCATCCGTGTAAAACTACCATACCTCATAAGGGAGAAGAGTGGACTCCTTCATTGGAAATGATATACAAGGATCGTAACAATAAAGTGATCCATTCACGATGAGTAGATAATTTCAATATTGGATCACTTAAAAAATATAAAATTGAACAAAATCTTTGGAGATGCACATTTTTTAAATATTTGTTTTTAAATTATACATTGAATGTTTTTCTATAATATAAGCTATGTTATTCTTCATCAGTATGTGAGATCTTATTAATTCCAATTTTCTTACATCATTTAGTATCATGACGGATATGCAATCCATATTAAATATATTAGGTGGGGGGGAAAAAGTAATTTCGTATTGTCCGCTTTATTTCAATGCTTAATAAGAAGTGTTATAATCATCCAATTAAAGCCAAATATGCCCCTTTCTGCGTAATAACTTGTTGCCAACGAGAATCTAACATCCTAATGCCATTTTCGTAGAAGTCTTTGTTCCTATTCGCAAAAAAGCTTGGACAACCAATTTTCGCAGACCTCTATTAAGGCGAAATTTGTACCCCCTAGCGCGTTGGCCATAGACAGGAACATGTGGTAGTCATTTAGTAACTTCCCATACGAGCTGCCAAAGATGTGTGCGGCCTGACGTTGTTTTGAGGATGTCTTGCTGTCTCCTACTCACCAATTTTGACTGAATCTGTTTGATAGCCAGCTTCAAATGGACAAGTTGTTCACAATAGAGGGCAAAATTGAGCGGAGGAAAAATTCCTTATACCACTGTTGTGCAACAGGAACCGAATGAGTATCGGCCCCCTTTACAATGCATTTTTTTTTTTTTTTTTAAATATAGAGAAAAATACAAAACTACTTTTTCCCGACATGTTATATTTCTAAGAGATTTCCATAATAAAATCTTCAAACCTCAACAATTATCCCTGTCAAAATGAAGATGTTTTGTTATATAAAATGTGTCTTGTTTGTAAGAGTCAAAATTCCATGAGGAATTACATTTGTGGAGCACGAAATTGACTAACGTGTGCTTATTCTCTCCTCCAAACAAGAAACAGTTTTAATCACTGAATATCTATTTTTTGGCGGGGAGCTTTGTTGAGGCTTAAAGATTCCAATATACAAAGCTCTTAGAATAAATTGCATCTACACGCATGATAAATGTCGAAACCCACATTCAATTATCATTTTCTTTTATCATTATTGCGTTAGGTTGCGAATTAGTTATCTTTTAGAAAGCAACAGTGGTGTACGAACCGTAGGGACCGTTGGCCCTCCCCCACTTTTGAGGATTTAAAAAAAATTATTGCATTGTTTAGTTTTGTTGTTTTTTTTCTAAAAAATTTTAGTCTTTTGATTTTTTCAAAATTTTAAAAGTATTTTGTCAAATTTGGCATACATAAAAATTCTATTAAAATGGTTTAATAAATCCAAGCACTCCTCCTTCAAATAAATATGCTCATTAACCATCCCCTCCCCCCAAAAAAAAAAAAAATATATATATATATTTCGAACGCCCCTGACGACGTCGTATAATTTGCTCCTCGCTTACAAACACTTTCCGGTAGCATGCAGATGCCGTATTTGTAACTCTATAATCCTATCTGATCAGAAATAGAAACTGAAATAGCAAGTGATGAAACAGCTAATGAGCGTATGCATGAGTAAGCAGAATTGGAACTCAATAGAGGACAAAACCTCTTCCTCAATCAAATTAAGTTATGAATCTCAATTTAGTCGATTATTTATATTTTTACGTTCTATCTTACCTTGAACTCTGACCTTGACCTCTCAAAATTTAATGGCCTCTTACTTTGATCATGTATGGTATTTGTACTAAGTTTGATCAAAATCGATCTGTAACTTTTGCCGTAATCCTGGTGACTAAGAAACAAGCTAACTTACAAACACACAAACAAAGTCAGAAAGTTAACTTCTGTTCAATTTTGTTGAGGGAGTAATTGTAATAATTAAACACAGGATTTCCAGGATACAACAAGATCCTGAGAGTTAGAGAAAGCTTATACATTTATAGCTATCTACAGGGGCGTCCTCAGGATTATATATTGAATATTATATTTTAAAATTTTTTTTAGTATAAATTCAAAAGTTACAATTTTATAGGAAAAAATTGAAAACTTAAATTTTTTCGGAAAAATTTCAAAAATTATTTTTTATGAAAAAAAGGTTCAAAATATTAAATTAAAAAAAAAAAATGAATGATCCACATCTATTCACAAAAAATAAAATTTGTTGTAAAAAAATATCAAAAATCCTTAGATAATCATAAAATACAAATTTATAAATTTTTCCTTTTTTTCATTCAAATTTCAAAAATTAAATTTCAATTATAATGTTAAATTTTTTGGAGAAAAATTTAAAAATCCTTGGCTCATCACAGAAAATTACATTTTTTGGAAAAAAGTGAAAACTTAAATTTTTTAGTGAAAAATTTCAAAAATTAAATTTTTTGAAAAAAAGGTTCAAAAAATTTAATATCCACAGCTATTCACAAAAAATCAAATTTGTTGGAAGAAGATTTCAAAAATCCAAAGCTAATCATAAAAATTTTTTTTTTGGATACAAATTTCTAAAACTATTATTTTTGGATACAAATATCTAAAGTTATTTTTTTTGGATACAAATTTCTGAAATTATTTTTTTTTTGATACAAATTTCTAATTTTTTTTTTTCATACAAATTTCAAAAACTAAATTTCAATTATAATATTAAATTTTTTGAAGAAAAATATTTAAAAATCCTGAGCTCTTTACGGAAAGTCACATTTTCGGGAAAAAAAATTAGAAATTAAATTTTAAAAAAAAATCAAATAATATATTTTATAGTAAAAAATAAAAATTCCTTAATTTGGAGTGGCTACAGCATCTCCAGCCTACCCTCTGTGGATGCCCTGTACTTTGAAATCCTTTGAGAAGATAATTTGCATACTTTGATATTTTTTTTTTTTTTTTTTTTTTTTTTTTAACTTATCCAATCGTATATTATATACTATTCTAATACAAAGTTTATTTTCATTAATTGTTAAACTAAAACTTTTCTCTAAAATATAAGTAAATGAGTATATAATAATCAACTCGCAAGTAGATTCCCTTAAGTAAAATGAACAATACTCTTAGAGTTCAAAAAATATTTTTATCTACTAAAACTCATAAAAGAAAATAACCCAGTTGTTAGCTTGAGGAAATTTCTTGGCTACAAAAAAAAACTTTTTTCCCCTTGACGGTACAATTTGTTCTTCCTTTAGCAGAATTAAAACTGTTAATATTCCATTTTAAGGGTGAATTTATGGAGATTGAACCCAATTTTTTTCTTTTCGCAATCACATTCAATAAAAACATACAAGCGAGTCGTGTATTCATAGTACTTTGAGTTGACAATATAGTATACATATATGGTGCAACCATTATTTAATTTATTTTTTCCTAAACCATTCATCCAATTTTAATAAAAGGCAATGCCAAATAAATATTGTTCAAGATAACTGCCTTTTGACGTCAATAACGGCCTCGAAAACTGGAGCAGGTTTTGATGACAGTCTCCTTTGGCATATTTCGGAATCTTGCACATCATCTCGAATTTTGTGTTGCTGAAGGATTTGTTGGTGTGTTGGTCAACTGCAATCCACATAAAGAAGTCCATGGTTTTAAGTCTGATAAGTTTGAATCCCAAATACTGGATCCAACAAAGTAAAAAAAAATCTGACAAAAATCAAAGTTTGTCTCTTCTGTCAAAAGTTGAACTTTTTACATCTTATTTCATTTGTATCGCAAATCATCTCCTACACACTTCCTCATCAGCCTTTCAGAACAATTGATATCCCTGGCAATTGTGTTCATCGATTTGGATAGCTCATCATCACTTATACTTTTGCAAATTTGTAATGAAATCCTGATCCCTCTGGATGTACGATCTCATCTTGTGAACAATACGCTTTGCTGTTGATTCATAATAACACCTAGACTCTCTCAGATCCTTCCTCACATTAAAAGAAAAAAAAAGTATCTGTCCAGGTTTAAGAAGATTGCAACCTTTACATTGTTTTGTCCACCGCGGATTGCAACAAGGACACTCTGCCTTTTCCACGATTGAGGAATAAATACTTATTTGGTCAATGCCATTTATTTTAAACTGACACTTTCAGTTTGCTCCCAAAACAACAAACAATGTCCTACCCTAACATGCGCTCTAAATTTGTTGTAAAACAGCGGCTGCGTGCTTGTTTGGACAAAAATTTATTACCTGGTTATCGTTTCATCACTTGACTTATACATAGCTTTTGATAAATCCAATTTTTGTACACTCTTATCCGATTAAAAGTTAATATTACTCGGTTTATATACTTATTGAAGCATAGGCACTTGAAATATTCTAATTTATTTAAAGGTGGGGGGGTAATAGAATAACTTGATTTATGAGATTGCATTCCTATTTTTTTTAAATGAGGTCTATAGGTATAAACATTGTGCATTTACATTATAAAGGGTGCCACATGTTTATTGTCTCTTTTTTAAAGTTTTTAAATAAACGCATATTTTAGAAATTTTCTAAAGCTTTTGGCATCACTGAATATACGACAAGTGAGCAAAGATGTCAGTACAAACACATCCAAGAGAACGAATAGTTGATTTGATCATAGCGCAATGATCAAATTGGAAGATTGCTGACATCGTAAATGTATATATCTCGACCGTCGACCTGATCAAAAAGCCCATATATATCGGGAAAAGAGGGGCGTCATTAGGGGGTGGGATGGAGGGACTGTAACCCCTCTCCAAATTAAGGAATTTGTCGGCTAAATTAATGATTAAGAGGGGTTAGAACACACATCTATTTATATTATTAATTTTGTGTTAATTTTAATATTAATTAATAAATTATATCTTGTTGAAGTTTAAAATTCAAAGTGTTCAGATTTTAATGGACCACTGAGTATGTCTAATTATGTTTTCTAATTATTTTATTTTTGCATATAGGTAGGTCCTATTTTATGCAAATCTAGTGACCGTTCTGGTGGGTACATTTAGAAAAAAAAGTATTATTCAGTACAAAAATGGATAATTTAAGTTAAATTTTGCAGTTTCTGTCGAATAAAATTTTTGTAATATTTGTAATTCAGCTAGAGAAAGGAGAAACACACATAATTTTGGGGGCAGATACTCCGCCCCCCCCCCCTCATGCCTCTGTAGTTACCGTGCTCATTAATAGACATATGGTTTTATTTTTTTGACATTGTGTATATAATTTCTAAGTTGTAAATAAAGATTAGTATTAATTTGATAAGTATTGGGATTCAATACCCTAAGGAAACTCTATTAATAAACTAATATATTAATGGTGAAAGTTAGTCGTTCATATGTATTCAATATATGGCACATTACATAATTCAAAGGTACACACACCACTGTTCTTTCAGTTATAAATAATTAATTTCAATAACTAAGCATGAAAGGATAGCAGTTAAAATGCTTTATAAAGCATACAAATTGAAACTAGTAGGAGGTAGAAAATTCTAATTTAAACCCTATATGTAGTGTGTCAACAAAAAACAATTTTAAACAAAAATCAAGAATAGTTATATACTACAGAGTATACAAGCAAATATTTCAAGGTTTTATTTGAGTCAATTATAGGGTTATCAATCGTTTTTTTATCTTTTGTTACGTATCTTGTTTGTTTACAGCTCAATTTCCTTCAGCAGCACCTTTGAAGGATCTCATACTAGTCAATAACTTGATCAGTTATGAGAAGATCGATAAAACTTTTACAGATGCAGCAATCAATGCATTCTCGGGACAATTGTAGTACTCAAATGAAAAACTCATTAGAATTAGGATTATTTTTTGATCAAGTTAGAAATGACATAAAAATAAAAGATGGTTTCAAAATTACTGACTTTAGATATGAAAAACCGACGTTTCCACAAATTCCAAAAGATATTGTAGATGATCTGGATTTATCATAGTTTTTGTTTTGTTTTAGTTTTTTTTACATCATGAGGATATACAAAAACTTCTTACAGAGACCAAACGAAAAATGGACATCAGATCCATCCTGGCTTTGGGATATTCATAGAGAAAATCGATAACGTGTGAAGGTTAACGATTGAGCAGAAAGAAGGGTGAAGATAATGCAAGATTTTTGGGCCAAGATAGACAAAAGGAAAAGTTACAGAACTTTTATAAGTGTAAAGTAGTTATTAATTTAATTGTAATAATAAATTTATATCATTCTGCAAGTATGAAGATGATAATTGATAAAAAAAAAAAAACTAAACTATTGTTTATTTTTCTTCTTTTCTCAACTAAAGTTGAATAATGATTAATGTCTTCTTTATTTAACAAACGGCCTGGGGACGATTATTTATTGCTTGATACATTCCAGGAAAGTAGTATTATAAAAAAAAAGTGTAAAAGTGAATTAAAACACAAGAGAGTTATGAAAGAATAAAGAATTATGTTACTTTTATTCATATTGTTAAAACAACACATAAATTTTTTTTTGCTTCATACACGTTTAGAAATTATGTAATTTGTTCTACTTACCTAGTTGCAGTACCAAGGTTAGGGTCCTCTGATTTTGATAATGTTTGTCAACTACATCACCTTAATGTGCAAGCATGGAATAATCCATAATAATTAGGGGTGGTATAATTATCGGTATCAGAATCGGCATTTTTTGTCGACAAGGTGAAGAAGATGGTTGAAGATGACCTTACCAGGTCCATGAAGGCCATGGTGAGGGATTTGGGCTGCCAGACAGGCCCTGGGTGTAGCAACAGGACTCAGCACCCTGTCATGTGTCCAAAATCTCCATGCAGTGGTTAAACAAGAACTGTTATGACGTCGTAACCAAGGATTTGTGGCCTCCTAACTCTCCCGACCTTAATTCTTTGGGCTATTTTGTCTGGGGCTATGTCGAGAGACATACCAACAGACATCCCCATAGGACCAAGGCCAGCCTGATGGACTCCATCAAGGAGGTATTCGGCAACATGGACAATGAGATGGTCAGAAGAGCTTGCGGCCGGTTCAGAGGCCGTATTGAGGCCGTTATTGATGCCAACGATGATTATATCGAATGAGTGTCTACTCTATACCTATATGCTCGTCATAGTTTTGATTTTCAATAAAAAAGCTAAAAAATGTATAATTTGTGTTGTTTTTTGTAGAAAAATATTTTGGCGACAATTTGATCCCCGCTCCCTGTACTATACAATTTGCAGATTACTTGAATGTACCAATTTAGAAATAACCACATTTTAGTGCCTCATAAATTTGAATTATATCATGAGTCGATCAAAAATTATATAACGGTAGGAGTTGGGTTGAGCAGTTTACACTGAAACCATTAAGTAACTATTTTACTAAATATTTCTTTTTGTATGTTTGTTCATTAATATTGTTTATAACAATATTAATGAAGTCGTGTCCATATTTTCTGAGTCAAGTTGGAGTCATTGTTATCCTTCCCAGGTCCGTTAAAAAAGATACGACCCTAGACTGGAGCACTCGGCTGTACATATTTCAATTTCTAGGACAAGCAAAAAAAAACCACAGTTAGGAACTGGAGATCATTCAAGACTGTTTCATCTTATGTGGGCCAAACCAGTAAAATAATAGAAAAAAGCCTATTGTCAGTGTTGCAAGATTTTTTTAAATTAGTGAGGCAGTTGAAATTAGATCGAAGGCCGAGGGGCGGGGAGGTTTACTTTAAATATCTAACAAATTATTTAATATGAGCCAACATAAATTAATTGTCTCCTGGGAGAGTAATTAATAGACTTAGGATTTTGGAGCAATTTTTTTGGTCAAAATGAGCACTAAAAATTTGAAAAATGAGCACCCAAAATACCAAATTGAGCTTTTACAATTTTTACAAGAATAATTTAAAGTAATCGGTGTTTTATAATTTATTTGCAATATTATAACGACAAGTTAAGATTTTTGAAAGATTTCCTTCCGTAAATTTTTATCTTTGATCCATATTTTTAGTTTTGAAATACGAATAGGCCGTTCAACGTCCACATTATTAATTGGAGCAAGTTTGAACTTGGCAATATCTTCAAGATTCATGTTAGACGGAGGTATCTCATTATCACGACCACTAATTATTTGTTATAAATTGAAGATCAGGATTTCTGTGAATGACAGGGGTTATTTTTCTTCTAAGTTGAAGGCTGTTTTTGTTCCCTTAGGTGAACAAATGTCTTTGTAGGTTGTATTTTTTGTAAGCTTTGATTCTTTTTCTACAAGAAACACACCAAAGATCTTTTGAGTCCGGAGTGAGAACAAAAGGAATGTCTATATTTTCATTAAAATCACAAATACATTTCATTCGTAGAGATTTGGACATTTTGAAATTAGAAGTTTATGTAATTTGGATATTTATATCATTTTTTCAGGATTCAAATTAGAGAATATTTAGCGTAAAAAGTATTTTTCCTTCGTTACAAGATTCAAGACGGAGTACTCAATAATCACATTTTCCCTTCTTCTCATTGGCTGTAATCGGAATCTTGCTTCCTCAAATATTCATTAATGTATTCATAATCCTGATTGCTTCATATACATACAAAAAGATAGATAATTTTCAAGGTTAATAGAAATACTTTTCTATTAACCTTGGAGTGTTTTTCTATTGTTTTCCCTCCTAATGAAAGGACAGTTTTGCTCGTCCATTTTCTCTCCAAAAATACCATCAAAGCTGTTGTGTAATCTAACTAGAATACCATTTTTCTCTTTATATTTCATACCAATCTAGAAAAATAAGCAATTTTCAAACAAAAACCGCAAAATGAGCAAATTTTTGAGCAATTGAGCGATTGCTCACAAATCCAAAGTCTAGTAATTAACTTTATTAAATTTAGATTTATTAAAAAATCATTAGGATTGATAAATTTATGTTGTTTTTTTTTATCTGTAATTAATAAAAAAATTGAACATTAAAAAAAGTAAACAATTTCGTTATTTGCTTATGAAATTCTATATACATAGTAAGGAATCGAAATTGTCCATAAAGTTGGTATCGGAACTGAAATTGGCAGAAAATGTTCTATCAGTGCATCTCTAATAATAACTTCTTTTTGATCTAGTATGTAATTCGTAGTTTGATTGGTACAAACAATATCCCAAAAGATGGGGATTAAGACAGACCATATATTCATAAAGTAATAACTAGCTCATTAAGGAATAGAGAGTTTAAATGAGAGGTAGGTACGTGTTGATTGATTATGGAATATTAATGAGTAGTATTCATAAATATATAATGGTTTGAAGGTACAACATAAACTACTTCTTACTCACTTGGGGGAAAGTTTACATAAAGGTCCCTTCCTAACAGAATTTATTTATTTTTGACTTCACTTCTACAAAAACAAAGGCAACTTTAACTCCTGGACATGTTTTAAGCGGTGCTCCGTAATTTTCCCTCAGGGTATTTGATCTTAAACCAATTCGCCAAGGACACGTTGCCAGAAGGACATTTTGCCTTAATAAGAAGGGAAGTAAAAAGTAGTGAGTGTTTTCTTGCTTTATTTTGGAGAGCCTTTTAAACACATGAATGACCTCCACAACAATTTGTTTTCTCAGTTCTCCTTAGAAGCTGTTATTTTTTCAGAACGTTGACCCCAAAAATTCTTAGGGTGTACAAGGTGACCTATAAATCTTAGGACAGCAATTTCAACTTAATATTTCTCCTAGATGGAAGTCTATTTTTTAATCCTGCTTAACGCATATGATTTATGCAACCTCCATCTTTGTTTGTTGTGAAACATACTTTTAAAAAAAAAAACACGTTTTCTTGTCCCTCTAACGACAATGTCAAAGCGTGTCATCATTTCGCTTCATTTAGAAAAGAATAGCAAGTGGTATTTACCAAGTCATTGAAAGATCTAAATATGTCCAAGTCATAGGTCCAACACAGGATCAAGCAGTACAAGCAGACCGTGTGTGTTGAAGGCAGGTAAAGGGTTAGTCGCATCAAGACGCCCAGGTTGATCTAGGCAACGAGGTCGAAGATCAACCGGAAAAAAAGCGCTACCGGAGAAAGATGACTCATGAGGCTGGTGTGTCTCAGCGAGGCCATAATGACAAAGAGGATAAACTCGGGCGAAGGTGATTCTGAAATTCCTCCATTCTTGTACACAGGTTTCAATCATTTTGACTGACGAGAAGATCTTCACTGCGGTGCTACCACAACAACTGGGTACTGGTTTGGAGCATCTAAGACATTTCCCTGAACGAGCACAGCAAAAGCCATCCTCGGTGATGGTCTATCCGGGTGTCCCCTCATGCAGGATGAAGACACCCTTGATCTTCCTTCCCAAGTATGAGAAGATCAATCAACGTGTCTATCTGGGCATGTTACATTCCCATGTATTTCTCTGGATCCAGGAACAGCACTAGAAAGGGTCTTACTGCTTCCAACAGGACGGAGCACCTTCACATACTGCAAATTATGCCAGAGTGGTGCCAAACCCCTTTCGAACACTCTTGGATCAAGGACATATGGTCCCTTATTCTCCAGATCTCAACGATATAAACTTCTCCATATTGTCCATTCAGGAGAGGGAGGTAAGTGTGACTTCTTACCACAGCGTCGACGACTTGAAGGTCTTCATAGTGTATGCATGAGACAACTTATCGGGGAGATGATCGGTGCAATGTGTAAAGCACTTCCGAAGCGTCTGAGATCTTTAGTTGCACCAAATGGTGGCCATGTGGAATGAATTAGGACTCATTTTAAAGGAAATTTCATGTTGATTGAAATGTTGCAAAATATATATATCTCGAGAAATAAATGTTTTGTACTTTCTTGGCTGTTGAAGTTGTCCTTAGACTTATACGTCAGCCAGTACAACCCTAAATATGTATGACCAATAATTGTATTTTATTCTTTCCCAATAACTCATCATACTAATTGTATACCCTAACATACATTAATATTGTTTATTCAAATCATTTATTATCTTTCCATAATTATAGTGTATCTCTCTTTTAAGTTATACAAAAGATAATCATAATGCAAAACAAATATTCATGTATATTATTATCGACAATTCTACATCTTTCTATCAATAGGGCATGAGCAAACTAAAAAATACATATATTATCCTCAAGGTGGTGTGACAGTCTGTACATAGTTGTTTAAATAATGGTGCAGTCTCAGAAGAATTTTGATAGCATCCTCTACTGGGTGGAAACCTGAAACTGACACACTCTGAAAGAAAAAAGAAAATTATTTGAATATACGTTTAACAATAACTTTTATTAATTTTTATGTGATACATAGGCAATGTCAAATTGATTTATTCTATTCGGGCACCATTAGCCTTACAGAGGGCGACACGCCTCTTGTGAATAGAGTTGCAAGTAATGTGAATGATGTTTGGGTCCAAGGCAGCCGTCTCCTCGTCGACGGAGGCCTTTATGGCTTCAACGTTCGGGGGACAGATGCAACATGAAAAGTGGAAGGGATTGACATACGCACTGTATGGTGGTCACAATCTTTTGTGCCAAAAAGCGATATTGTTAGCCAAAAAGGTCTGAGTAATTTTTGCAATGTCAAGTGCCCTAACTTACTGGAAGACGACTTTGCTGTCGGAGAACTTTACCTGCACCCAGAGAACCTGGTTGGCCTGGAAAACATACGTGCATGACCATGGGGGCCCTGAGCCTGTATAACCATTGGGAACCAGATAAGGGGCGTCGTTGAGGGCATCTTCATTATTGATGGTTGTTTTGTGGAGCCCTCCTTCCTCTTTATAGTCTTGTTGTGTTCTAGCCTTTTTTAACATTGGAGATGGTCTTAAGAGCCATTCCTGTCAGCCTGACCATTTATGTTGGAGTGTAACCCAGACCAAAAAGCCTTGAATATCCCTGCGATGACATTTCTAGTCCAATTTAAACAAATCAAAAAGCAGCAGGTGCTTGAGATACATGGCTACATATACAATTAGAGACAATTCTAATTTCTTCTCACAGAACTTCTCAAATCAATATAATACAAGTGTGTAGGCTTCAAATTTCCCCCCAGTATAAAACTACTAATTATTTTTGCTTGTATACGTTTGTAAGGTCTTTTAACTCTATTCAAAAAGCAGTGACTCTATTGATGAGAAAGCCTTCTACTTTTACTGAATTAATATTCAGACTATACGTTCTACATTGTAGCTGTCATGAGGTCTCATCAAATTAGATGCTAACAGATGTGTTATGAGGAAAATAAACACAGATCCCATTTTGTATATAGCAAAGACATAGTGTTGTAATAAACTCTGATCTTCAATTTAACTCCAAGTACATAAAGGTCTTACACTTATAAATAGTGATGAAAATCGTGTTTATTTTGGGCATATTTTAAAAAAAGAAACCGAAAATCAAGACGGTGAGCTTTAAAATTTGAAGTGTGATTTGTAAGAGAGTAGTTTAGCTGTCATGAAGTTTCATTAGATTAGCTACAATCAACTGTGGCGAGGGAGGAAGGGGAGAAATATGCATATTAGCATGCACATAGGTAGGAATAACTCCGATATTGATCCTCTATTCTACTCTGTAAAAATTGTCCGAGGTTACTTTCCGTCATTTATCAGCACACACGACTGTGCAATAAGGTTTCGAATATATGTAATTGAAAATAGTATAAAAGGAAGTTTACTATTCAGGAGTTAAATAATAAGGACAATAGCTGAAGAAAAGAAAATGCATTCTTCATTTACTAATTCCAAAAAAACATACTTTTTTTTATTTATTCTATATACGTTAGTATATAATAATCTGGATAGTTTAAATGCTAAATGTTTGTAAAGTACTTAGTACATTTGGTAGCAATGGCAGCATTCTACCAAAAAAATATATTTTGCGCAGAAAAAGAGGAGCATATAGTCATTATTAAAGGTTCTCTAACATGAAATTGTTTTAATTTTTATTCGTATAAAATATAAAGGGGTGGGGAATTGTAACTTTCATGGTTTGAAACTAAAAATTTAAATGAACAAGAATAAACTTTCTTATTCTTTTTTGAAAATTAAAATTATATAAACAAATTAATGTTGGTCTTCCCCCCATTTAAGAAGCCCAACATGAATACATTGACCATATTTCACAAAGAAGTTGGAAAACGAAGGATCAAGCTAGAGAAATACTATCGGTTCAAGAAGATCATGAAAGCTTAGAATCCATAGTTGCTATCATATGTGATGGCTGCAACACAAATGTAGAAATGGGGTCTGGCACTGTAAGGAGACTTGAACTTTCCCTCCAAAGACCCCTTCAATGGCTGATGTGTCAACTTCACATGAACGAATTGACATTTAAGGAGGCATTCAAGAAAATTGATGGTGGTCAGGAAGGATCTAGTAATTATAGGGGCTCAATTGGAAAATCAATAAATAAAGATTTACAAAAAATGTCAGTCGTCAATTTCTGGAGTGTTGTAGGAAAAGTTAAATAAATTAATGAAGATATTTTGGCAGATTTAAGTAATGACCAGCGCTACCCTTACGACATTGTTTCGGCAATTCAGTCTGTTAAATTCCTCCTGGTTCCCACTTACCTCTTAAATCACCAGGAACCTTATACGAGGCTAGATGGCTTACCAAAGCTAATCGCATTTTGCGATATTATGTATCGAATAAAAAGGCTAGCAAAAACTTCTTAAAATTGGTAGCATTTATATTAAACTATTACCCTCCAATGTAGTTTGCAATTAAATGTCAACCGAATTGCAATGATGGTTCGAATCATTTTCAGCTTCCAATTTCACTATCAAGAGATGCTGATCAAGATCTGGCCCCTATTGTACAAAAAAATGTATCACGAAATTCTTTCTTTGCTCATCATGAAAATATATTGTTAGTAGCATTGGTAGATGAAGATTCAAAAGTTTGTAAATTTGCATTGAGCAAAGTCTTGAATGGAAAAAGTTTCATATGGCTCCCATAGCCAATTAGTAATTTTATATTTTTTGTCCATTATTGCATTAAATCCTGGGGCGTGCAACGTTTATTTCCCTGTAGCAGTAAGGGATTTAACTTTAGCAAATGTTACATATCGTGCAATATCATTTTTCAAAGTACATAAAGCTTTTTATAAATAAGATAAAAAAAGTTTTCTTTCATAATTTTTTTTTTATTTCATACGGAAACCTTTCTGTACACAAAAAGGGGGGGGATTTTTTTATAGTAAAACGGATTTATATTTAGTCAGAATGCATGATATCTCAATTTTGGGCTCCCGTGATACCCCCTACTTTACACACCTGATAAATAATTTTTTTGTCTTCTTAACTAAAGGCCTTGCAATGTATTTTCTATTTTTTTGAAAGGGGTGGGTCAAATTAGGTTCGTTGGTTCACATAAGGCATTACTTTATATTTAGATGTTCTCTCATAAAGAATTAAAAATAAAGATAACAGCTCAAGAAAATAAAACAATATCACATGCTTAATAGTCCCGGACTTAATAAAGAAAATACACTCTTTTACCTATTTTTGTTTTATTTACTTTATGGAACGGAGTCCCCATAACACTTTTCAAGCCATTGCTTAGTTTTAACTCTGTTTTTTTCCATCAAGAAGCAGTGAAAAATTAAAACGAGATTTTTTTTTTGATCCATCGTTTAAAAAAAAAAAAGTTGCGTCACACTTAGCACAATAACTCAGAAACTGAAGCACATAATGAAATTAAATTTTGACAGCTGTCAATTGAAGGTAAGTACAGACTGAAAAAGATATGAAGTTTTAAAAAAACACCATCTATATCTGAAGTCCAGGACTTTTCAGCAATTAAGTTACAAATGGGATATAATAACTAGACCAAGTAAATTGAACAATTATAATTCATTTTCTTTTCCCAAAATCATATAACTCGTAGCTGATATAAAAAATCCATCCCTAGTTATTAGTAATTTTCCTTAAAAACGTCAAGGATCTAATAGATTCAGTCAAAAGAGTTCAAATCAATATATTACGTATGGACTAATTGAAAATAATAACATTCTGTCATGTCGGTTTCCTCTGAATAACAAATCATCGATAAAAATCATTGATTGTGTCTATTAATTATGCATACATATTTTTAAAAAAAATACACACTCACAGTAATTATAATCGATAAGGAAAATATGTTCAGGCATACCTTGTGGAGTCATTTATTTAGAGGATAATTTAATTTTAATAAAATTGGGATCTATACATATGTGCAGTCCTGTTTCATAATAGGAAGATGAGTCTAATAAATAAAAAGTTGATGTCAATCTTCAGGGGGGTCCGCCCAGCGGAAGCTGGAGGGGCTATCGCCCATCCAAAGAAAATGGAGAAATTTATAAGAATTCCTTCTATGTAGAAAAAAAAAAATTAGACCTCCCCAAAAAAAAAAATCAATTTAAGGATTTCTGTTCTAAATAAAAGGTCATTAAGAAAATAAAATCTTGATTTTTTTTCTAAAAAAAAGTTAACCGAGGAAGGATTTTTTTTTCTAAAAAAAGTCCCCTAAAAAAAAAAATAATGCGGACGCCCCTGATCATTGATAATATTCTATCATGGAACCTCGATTATTTTATGACAGTCTAAGTCTCATTCAATATTGGGACTTTATGGCGATGAATCAATCAGAAAAGTTCAAAATAGAATCCTTGATAGCAAAAATACAGTCAGTCATGTACACGGCAACGACTAATAAAACGCAATATCTCAAGGGATGCACAAGATGGCGAAGAGATCAATATCAACGATTGAAAGTTTCCATGCGAATAGAATACTGATTAAATATGTATATGTAAAGAAGGGCAACTCCTCTGCCGAATGAAAAAAAGAAACAACAAAAAATGATGCAACAGTAAAGTGTTGAAATTTGTGTATTAAACGGGTTTTTTTTTTTATTTCGTTACAATTTGTTAAATACTGATCCCAAAAATATTTTCATTAGTAAAAGTGTTAATTTTGGTTTAATTATCTATGACATTATTGTTTGATGATTCAAATTAGTAATGTTTATTTTACATAAATAATTTTAGCGATATTAATTTACTAATCTGAATTCAATGACAGAGATTATGAACGTGAGAGGTAGATAATCGTATCTTTGTAAGAGAGTACAAGACCTATCTTCCAATAAAAGCACTCTTTATAAGATATACTACATTAAGGTCCTGTGAATGATGGTCATGGTGACTTTTTCTGCAACCACTCAGGTGGAAAATTGTCTAAGCCGATATTCCACTTAATGTATTTAGATCAGACATGATTAAAGCTTTACTAAGTAATCCTTCGGATCCAGAATTCAAGAGCTTATATTCAATTTGCATTTGGAAGGGGAAGATAGCTCCCTTTTGCCCATGTCAAGCCATACTTATCATCTCATTCGAGGGCAACAGCAGAGAAACAACATTAAAAGTACTAGGATAAACCTCTTATAAATTAGTGACTCAAGAGTTCGGTAAATCTGGGAGTGAGAAGGGCAAAGTTGGAGTGACCATGGAAGACTTAGCGTTGATAGGTGGATAAATACTATCTTTGAAATCAATATTGGGGACACAGACCCTTGTATATGTACATTTAGTTGGGTCGTTTTGAGGTGGGTTTGATCAACTTTTTCGTGTTTGGAAATTGGGGTTTTAGGAAAAGTAGTGTATATTATTTTTTGATTCCCCAATGAATAATATACACTTTTAAATTATCTATTTTTCATTTAATTGATTTCTTTTGTGAGAATGATTCACTTAACCCCATTCACTCCATTATACAGACAAGATTAATAAACTTATTTTTATAAAGACTTACTATATACTTTATTAGGTATTGGTGATGATTAATAGTTATTATGATAGAATAAATTGAAATATATTGTTTCCCGCTCTTGATGTATAATGATGAAAATAACTCAATATTTGATTGAAAATACAGCATTTTATTTTCCTTCAATAAATGTAAAATTGAACCGTTTGATTATATACATATATGTAGTTACCGTTATTGTATAACGCAATCTTGCAAAAAGAAACTGAAAAAAGACCAAAAATCCTCTGGTAGCTAGCCAAATAAACCAAAACCACCAACTGCTAATTATCTCTTAAGTGTTGATGATAAATTATTGATCTTTTAGTTATTCCTGGCAATGAATAATATCGATAATGCTTAAAAAATTATTGAGAATTACGGGGGAAATTTTTGATAAGCATAAGTTTTATATTTTAGTTTTAGATCCTTTAAATTAGTATTTGTGCCTAATAATAGCAAAGCATGAAGAATGTAATATCCTAGCTGATGCAAAGCATGGTCAAAGAAATTCAAAGACTTGAAAAAAACTGGATTCTGGTTTGGTAGAAGTTAGTGTAATAGTTCAAGAGTAGCTCTTTTAAATATAAAAGGACTTTAGCTCCATTCAAGTGTTCATTTTGGTCGTACAAAGACATAGCTTTTTTCACTATTTCATCAGTGCAAAATGAATTATCATTTCCTTTAGTAACAGTTTTCTTATTTAAAAATTCCTTAAGCTTTACGCAATAAGTTTGGCCTTTTGAAGTTGAGGTTTGTTCTGAAACAACTGAAGTTTTTATTAATTCTGGATTACGAGACTGGTTTAACTTTGAAAAAAAAGTTTTCTCACTAACTCGATTTCAAAATTGACAACTTTTGTTTTATTAATGATAATATCAATCATCCTTTTTTTAAGTCAAATATTCAGGATAACTACTAGACTACTGATAAATGCTAGAATCCATATATTTACGGGGAATTTCCAAAAAGTTATCGGGAATCGATGAAGAAGTTTCTCAAAATTTCCAGGAATTATCGATTTGATAATTGCATCTCTCTAGTCTTTTATCGCCTTTTTGGCTACCATTCCTTGAACTTTTGTAGAGGCTCTTCATTTGAGGCCTAGGTAATGTCTCACAATGCGACTTGCAGCTTATTGGTCAATGTTCAACTCCTTGGCAATTTGAAGGATGTTACTACGAGGAGCAGCTTCAATTCTGGCCTTAACTGCAAAGGATGTTGGCTTCTGTGGGGGCTGAACGTGGGCTCCCATTTCAAGGACAATTGGACAAGTTATTAGTGATATTGAAATTATTACTGGTGACTTTGTACACCAGGTATGGGAACACACATATTCTTGATCTTGTCACCAGTGGCAATCTGCGCAGCGTTTATCTTTCTTACCTCCCTCCATGATTGCTTAGTTGTTCTTGTTTTTCTCTACATTAAGATCTATATTTATTTATATATAACCGCGCACAAAAATATAAATATGAACATATCGAAGGAAAATTGCGTTAAAATAAATACAATAATTCCACATTATAGTAGAAAATTAGTTTCCTCAGAAAGACCTAAATAACAAATAAAACCAAACCACTAACCCAAAGCAATTAGGTGTTTAATGCATAAAAAAGGGGGTCATTACACATAAGATTGATAAAACAAAACAAAACAAAAAAAAAGCAAATAATCATACTAAAACAGCAACTACACAGTCTGGCTTAATTATCGATGATTTTTTTTAAATTGATTTCAAAACAAAAAGTTTTGAAATGTTTTGCTGAGACCGATGGATAAAATTTCACTAAATTGGCAGCAAAGTCCCAATTTGTTCCATGCATCTGTGGAACCTTGATGGAAAACATCGAATATCTTGCTGCTGCAGAGATCAATATTCCTCGAATATCCGATGGTTTAACCAGTTTGTCTTCCAATCAATCTCAGTGCCACAAAGTCTTTGACACTACTAATGGCCACATTCAAGGATTTTTCTACTTCACTGTTAGGTATTTAACTGAGTACAGCTTATGCCGAATACTGAAGAAGCTTTTAAGACATTCGACTGTTTTTCTTTCAAATTCTATTCCATCAAGTTCCTGACAATTAATAGAACCGGAGAGTCATAAAAAACGAACACATTTTACCATAGTCTTTGCATGGCTTGAAGAAATCAATGATGTCATTAGAGATCTGTAGCTGTTAAGTAAATTTCCTCCCGTCATGAATTCCCTTGAGTTAACAAAGTATTTTCTTCTCCCAAGTTACCGACAGGCTTAACAACGATATATACTTTTGACACAAGTTTTCTGGTTCGGATGACTTCACAGCCCCATAATAAAATTTCAGATTCCATGTAACCAGGGGCAGGTGAATTTTCACTGTTGTCTGAAGAGCAAAAAGGAATCTTCCACTATTAAAACAGGAACCGGATTTTAGGTCCTGAAATCTAAGGGTGTTTTCAACCAAGGCAATCCTCTCCAGCTTCTCGGACGGTTTTTGAAAGGAGCTTTAATTCTGGCCTTACCTCCAAAGGATGTTGGCTTCTGTGGGGGCTCCAATTCCAAGGACAATTGGACAAGTTATTGGGGAAATAGTTCTTGACTTTGTACGTACACTAGGCATGGGAAGACACAGAAACGCTCGGCAATGTCCTTGATCTTGTCACCAGTGTCAATCTCTGAGGGTTTTTTCTTTCTTAGCTCCTCCATGATTTCTCAATCTATTTGTTTATTAAGGTAGGAAGACACTAAGGGCTTCAAAAACAAGCTCTTACGTTCATGCAACTTATTTTTCTTTATGAAAAAGGAGCCATTTTAAACTTACATGACTTTATTGCTGCTTGAAATAATTGGGACGGATTTTAGGTACATACTGTAGCTTTTAATTAAATTCTAAGTTTTGGTGCAGCGCCCTGTAGAATAAAAATACCTAAATGAAAAAACTGCTCTACACATATATAAATCCTTTTACAACTTTTTCAAAGAAATTATGAAGATTATTTTTTATGATGCCATTAGATAGTTATTACTTCTCATATTCTCCGTAGAGTGAATAAAAAATTATGTTTTTTCGTAAAGTATATTTAAGTATGAAAATATATTCCTATATTTTTGAGTAAATTTTATTATGCTATAATAATCTTTTAAAAAAAAAAAGTTTGATATGTTTTTAATATTCATCAAAATATAAAAGACATAAATTTGTTTTAAGTCCAGCAAATGATAATGATCTTTCAGTTTTGTTTATCCCTTCAATTCGTAAATATTTTCATCAATAAACAGGCTTAGATATTATCACAGGAATTTCAAACATGTTGTGTTTTCATGAAAACTTGTGATTCTATGTTTTTTTGGGAGCTGATTCAGAATTTGTATTTAAAAAATTGATTGGTGTTGGTGGTGCTATTTTGCAGAATTCACTGTCTAGGAAAAACTCTACTTTTGAGTTTTAGTATACATGGGGAAGTTTTTTAAATTCAAATTTACCGCGCTGGTACTTCTTTGTTTTTTTACAATTGTTTTATTATTTTTTTTTACAAAGTTTATATAGTTTAAATAAGTGCATCCCAAAATCCTTACCTTTGTTTTTCCGCAAAAAACTTCTATAAACGCTTAGACTTTCAATTTTTTTCCATGTACAAAGTTAAGAGTTCAAATTTTGATGATATAAAAAAATTGCTGGAGAGACAATGGGCTCATGCTCAAAGATTCAAATAACTCCAATAACATTTCTTAAAACATGCTAAGAATTTGAAATTCCATAATTTCTATTCAATTTTCTGAATCAGCATCCCAAAAAACATATATCTTATGAATTTTATCAGTTTTCAGCTTCTTTTTCTTGAACCTGAAAATGCTCAGAAATGCATGTGTACTCCCGTGAGAATCCCTCAACATGCTACAATACTATATAGCAGAGTGTGTCTTACGAAACCAATTTTTACTAATCCAAAATCTGTTGCCACCATGAGTTGAGGTTTAGTATGGGTAAAAATGTCCTGCAATATTTAGTAGTATTAAGTAGTTATGTTCTTTGTTCTTTTAAGTACTCAGTAATTAATAATGGCACGTGTAGGACTAAACAACCCTACGGGCAATACTGTTACTTGCTTTAAAAGTAAAATTGCAATGATTTTATAGGCAATAAACATTTTACACCAATGTAATTTCGGGTGCCTAAGAAACGTAAATTCTGTTGTGTCTTGACCAATGTCAAGGTCTCAACTTGATATTTGTTAAAAAAGCCAATAGTTTCTAAATTTTCACAAATCAAACTCCCAAATACCAAACTTTGTATTATTTATATTCTTTTTTTTCGCTATATAAAAATAGTTTAATTTACTATGAAGAAGTATAAAATTTATATTACAAATCTTCAGATATGTGTATTGTACATAATTTAGTTTACTATTATTTGTTAAAAAAATTAAACGAAGGAAGAAAAATTGGGAAGTGCTTTATTTTACTCTACACTATATTTCTTTGATAAAGTTCACAAGTGTAGTAAAATACCTCGTTTTTTAATTAACAAAGCGATTTTTTCTATAAAATAAAAAATGTTTTTTACACTCGTATTACATAACAAAAAAAAATTATTGTGCATGTAACATCATTTTTGGAGAAGTTTTTGAACTAACCGGAAGTAGCCCTTTGAATTTTTGCTGCAGGAAAAAATATTGCAGGACATTTTTACCCATACTAAACCTCAACTCATGGTGGCAACAGATTTTGGATTAGTAAAAATTGGTTGCGTAAGCCACACTCTACTATATAGTGTTGAGTTTCGGTCTGCAAATCCTTGAACGGCTTAAGACCTTTATGGTTTTGAATGGAACGGTCCAATTTTTGTACTTTAACTCCTAAAGAGATTTTACAGGGTATATCTCGTTCAAAATTTTACTTTTATTTTTTTAGCGTCAGACGAGATATATCTTATTAAAGTTTAGATAGTATTAAATACTTCAACGAGCATGCACCTTTATCGGTTTAGCAGATCAAGTGTCTTCAGTTCTTGAACCGCTTGAATCAGAACCGACAAAGTTGAATCGAGACCGTATTATATTGCTTATCGGTCTCGCTTCTTGTGATTATCTTCGTTTGTTGTATTTTTTGTTATATTTATAACCTTTTAATATTCCATCTATATAATTTTATGTCGATGAAAGGTTTCGCGAATAGTTTGTTACATAATGTTCCTCCATCCCTCTACAAAATTATCTGAGTTCCAAATACCTAAACGCTTCTTATACATCTGGAAAAGTGGTTTTAGGCACCAGATAGTATAAAAAGACGAGGGAAGGGTACTAAGCTTGTCGGATCCCAATAATATGATAACTATAATATTCCTTAAGCCAGGGTTTCCCAAACTTTACTATGTATCTGTAAACAATCCTCAATTCTCAACCGTCCTCCCCTCTCATCCCTTAGGGTTTCCTCGCTGCCCCCTTTGAAAACCATTGTTTTTAGCAATTTTTGTTTTCAGGGGCACTGCTAGAACTTGGGGTATTACGTACTCTGCGGATAAGGTAGCTGCGTCACTGTTTATATTTAATATCATTCCATGGGGCCCAATTTTCTAGGGATACCCCTGGTTTTAAGTGTATGTTACCAAAACTGAGGCTGCATAAAAAAACCGACAAAGACTGTAACCGAGACTGGGACCGATGGAACAGCTGAACAGGCAGAACGATGTAACAAGTTGGAAGAATAATTATCTAAATTTGAGTTTACCCAATCTCATTTTTACATCCCGTTTTTAAACAACTCTATACCGGGTGTTCCATTGAAATCTGAACACTAATTAGTTCAATAATTAATTAAGTTTGATGATTGAAGTTAATTCCTACTTCGATATATTAAAGTATAAATAGTTAGTTACAAAACTGAGCTCTCCAGCTTAGGAACAAGTCCAGACCTTTACATTTGAACGTGATCGACAAATTTCCATTTGCGTATTTCAAGCCCGTTGGGCGTCTCTAGGACCCTGTCTACGACAGTCAGTTCACCACTTTGAAGCCATCATCGGCGCTAAGAATGGCTACATTAATGATTAAGAGAACTTAGACACACATCAATTTAGAGTATTATTTTTGTTGAAATTCCATTGTTAATTAATAAAATATATCTGGTCGAAGTTTTAAATTCAAAGTGTTCAGATTTTAATGGACACTCATGCTCGATTTAATAGTTATTTCTTAGATTAAATCTTAAGATAACTCAAATATGACCTCATAGAATCCGAATATATATATAGAAACACTTTGTTTAATTAATATAGATGAGTTGTAATGTATTGGCAAAAAGACTGCTTATGAAAATATAAATAATTAAATCTCTTTTGTTTCTAGGAATTTTTTGAATGGATCTGCGGAAATTATCAATTTTCTCTATGTAATCAACTTGAATATTCCACATCAAATACTTACAATTATTTTCAACAAACACATTTATTTGATATCAATGAACACCTGCGTAGTATGAATGATTGTGCCAAAATAGGAAAGAGCGTTCCAAATATATATCAAAAAAGCAGCTTAGAAGAAAAAATAGAGTAAGTTGTTCATTTAAATCATTTTAAGGTTGTAAGACTCCCTCATCCTTAGAACACCATTTGAAGAGAAAATAACCAAATCTAAAAACTTACTCTACAACTGGAAGCAAGCTACCTCAATGTCTAAACTAGGAAATCGGACCAAGAATCTACTCGAGAAGTGGAAGTACAGCTACTCTGTTGAATCCAATGAATCGAATACGTCATTTAATGGAAAGCCCAATAACAATAATAATAATGGAGGATTTGAAGTAAAGACGACCAAAGAGGATGAGGGCAAGGCTAATTGGACTGAACATATTTGGTGTAAGTTAATCATATATTTCATTAGAGTATGAAAGGCGAGTGGAAGGGGCATTTGCCCCTCTAATTTTGCTATTATTTTTAAAATTCAAAGTGTTTGAATATATATGACACAAACCAATAAAGTAATGGAGCAACGCAGCTCAGTAGACAACCTGCTCGTGAGAAATGAACTCACTCGATTTACTGTCACTCCTTGAGAAGGAAAAATATATTATTAAGATTTAAAATCGAAAGCATTTTTGGTATATAAACTAAAAGAAACTAAAAATAAACACTGAGAAGAATGTTTAAGAGGAAAACTGCTTAGATGGGATGACGTTTCATTAAACTAGATGCCATCAAGCATTAAGAGAGCAAATAAATCATCAAAAATCCCTATCTGTTGCTTACAAGGGAATAGACAGGAACTACTCCTTTTGTCGATCCTCAATTTTACACTGAGTCCAACAAAGGCTTACCTTTATCTTTAACTTCACAGTATTACTCAAACATATGGCTTAAAAAGTCCGGACTTTACACATAGATGGCGCTATTTTTTGTAAAATTATTATTCACTTCATTTTCAGTGTGTAGCAACCTTCAAAAAAGAGCTGTCAAAACTTCGTGACAATCTGTACATTAGTTTGTGAGTTATTGTGCTAAGTGTGATGACGGTACTTCTGTTTTTTCCAAAACAATGAATCAAAAACAATGTCGTCTTTTAATTTTACACTGCTTGTTGATGGGAAAAATACCCGTTCACGCTCAGTAATGGCTTGAAAAGTCTTATAGGGACTCTGCTCCAGAAAGTAAATAATAATAATTTTAAAAAATAACATTTTGAACGAAAAAAACGTATTTTCTTGATATATCCCATGCGTTATAACTCTCCAACAAATTCTTACAGTTAATTTATATCATTCGTGAGCAGAGACACTCGGGATTAGACTATTATAATTAGATACATATTCTCAGCTCAAGAAAAAAGCCATAACACTAAAAGGCTTTTTAAAAAAAAAAAAAAATAACCTTTAGACAAAAAATTCGTCCATTGATTCAATTTGTTTTTCCAACAAATACAAGTTTAAACAGACTATCTAACAAACAAAAATCAGCTACCTAAGGGACTGTGGTTTTCCTAGAGAGTGGACCCAATTGGGAGCATAGATAACATGTGCACCCTGTATATGGGTTATTCCACGAGAAAATCTTCACAAGGAAATGGGTTAGTCTCAAATTTGGTAAGTGGTATGACTAGCATTTTGATTAATTTTGGATTTGTGATATATTGCAAATCAAAGCAATGATACACAAGTACAATACCTCATTAAAAAGCTATCAAACAGTTTAAAAAAAAACTTGAGAAATTTATCTGAAACATGTGATCTATGATTTTTTTTTTTTTTTAATTTCAACCATCTAAAAATAGGAAACTTAAAAACCTAAATAAATAATTTCTAGAATTGATTTATTAATTTTCCACAAAAAAATTATAATATAATAATTAATTATAGATTTTTAAATTAATGTATACATATCGTAATATTTATTGTATCACGCAACCTTTGATACGAAATTAATTATAATTCAACCGATCAACATGCTGAACACGGAATAAGAGAAAACAAGCAAAAACATCGTCAGCTGACTACAAAATACTCTGTTTTTTTGTTTTTTTTTGTGTTACCGGGATTACGTCGTATTTATAGATTTAATATTTAATTCACCATTAACGAGTTAAATAGTTTGTGCAATAAATATGATGTAGGAGATTGTATAATTCTCCTACTTCCAAGAAATACTCAAAACTAAGAATGGGATTTTGTACAGAAAATACAATTTAGAGATTCAAAAATGAAACACGCTTTCTGTTTTTTTTTTTTTTTTTTTTTTGAAATTCTGAAATAGATATTTGTAGTGTTAAAATCTCTCTTGGAAGGAAAAATACCTTCTTATCTTTTGTGTGCTTTTTAAATTACATAATAAAAATATAATTTAGACATGTACATATATTTGAATATAACTATAAATTTTCCTTGTATTATTGCTATTGAAATTTAGAAGGTTTTCCCCTGCATAACAGTTATTTATTTCCTCCCCCCGCCCCCTCATGCGGCATATATCAGACAATTGGTGTTAACCACCCTCTTAATTTAGTCAAACCATGACTATTGTTGCCGCTTTCTCCTCACACTCATCAAAATCCCATCCCTAAACATAACATGAAGTGTAATACAGGAAGGCCTCACATAAACCGGTATCAAACACTGCGCAGATTTTGCATAACGCTGTGTTTGGAATTATTCTCACTCTCCGTATGGTTCGGTATATTTCCCTCATATCGCATTTTATTATACTATGATCAGTGCCGTCGATAGCCCCTTTTGGGATGAGCTTAAGCTCCCCCCTCAAAAAAAAAAAAAACTTAATCAAATCTTGTGTACAAGTTGCAATTTCTTCGTCTTAAAATGCATTATTTTAACTAAAACATTGATAATTCTAATTACCAATTATTAACTCAAAGTATTATTTAATTTTGATCCATCAAGTTTACATGATAATGACGTATTTATGAGAAGTATAACTGTAGGCATTTGTACTTTATAATGTGCTAAAGAGTACTTCTATTTTATTAAGTTATATTAAATTAATAAAAATTTCACCATTAATATATCGATCATCATTAGAATATATTCACTATTATTCTCATCACAATTCCTATATATCCTTCATTCTAAATAGTTCATCTCATTTTTTGGTTACAACTTGTACAACTTGTGCTAATACAAGTTGAAATGATTTCAAACACTGCAGATTTTGCATAACCCGGGGTTTGGCATTATTCTGTGGTCTATTCCTCACAAGTTGCATTTTTTATATATTATAATAATAAATTATAAGAAAGTTTTTTAAGGATGTTTCGCCCCAGATACGTTCGCTCTGGGAACGTTCGCCCTCATATATATATTATTACTAGGAGTAACACAAAAAGATGAAGTATACAGAGTCCGCGGAAATTTCTGTTAAATGTTTATTAAAGTAACAATGATATAACTAATTACATAATTTGCATATAATTATGGCATAGGTTGACACAAGTTTCAAAAACATACCAGATAACATTCATTGGAAATGGTGATAGTTAGCCTTGACCACAGCCTGAAATCTCTCTGGAAAGGAGTTGCATACTGCACGCACAATGTCCACGGGGATGGAGTACCAGGTAGCCATCAGCTTGGCCCTCAGGTCGTCCAAATTCCTTCTGGGGATCACAAGGCTCTGCTCTCAAGAATGGGCTACATGGAGTACTCTATTACGTTTATGCCAGGGCTGGATTGTCTTGTCCCAGAAGCCACTCAAATTGCGCTCACACCAATGCTGTGTCTCTCTGGATGTGTGTGAGGGAGCACCATCCTGTTGGAAGATCTATGGCTAATTATGAAAGTGCTGTTAGGCCCAGGGAACAAAACCATCCTGAAGGATGGTGCTGATGTACTCTATGATGTTGATCTTCACCCCGACGGCACAAACACCAAGGGGGACTTCCTTGTCTCAGTCACGGCCTCCCAAACAATCACAGACTGCGGCTTCTCCAATCTGTTGACTCTATGTTCGACCAGCCCATCCTTTTTGGCTAGAATCCCATCATTTTGGGGGTTAAAAGCCTGTTCCACAGTAAAAATCTTCTCATCCCTGAACTCAAAGTCGGAAGCCGTGCCAATCCTCAGCTTCTGATGAGTTATATTGGTTCTTCCAAGTCTTTTAGCCATGACCTTGTTTAACAGGGGGGTGGGGCCTCTTCAATTTGTAGGGATGCATCCCAAAGTCACCTCGGATAAGGTCTACCATTGTTGTTGCACCCATGTTGAAATCCTTGGCCATTTTAGTGAGGTTACTCCTGGTATTTCTTGCAATCTTTGCCTACCTTGACTCTGGGAGTCCTTTTTGATCTTGGTCTGCCTGATCTGGGCCTGTTCTTGATAGATTGAGTCTCCTCGTACGTCCCAATGGCTGTCTTGATGAGCATGGGGTTGACCTCCAAGTTCTTCAGGTTCCTCAAGATGGCTGGTCGAAATTTTCCCTTCAGGTACTCCTTGATTATAACCTCTGTCTTAGCTTCCATTGAGGTTAACAAAACTGTTTGTTTTGATCTAGTTTTGACCCACCTACTGTTTAAACCTAATATCTTGGAATTTAACATATAATTGCATTATATAAAGTTAATTTAACAGGACTTTCCGTGGACCCTATACATATTTGTCCTCCTACCGTACTTATTGTAAAAAGCTGACAATATATGATTAACCACTGTGAGAAAGTTCCATTGCAAGCCCAATTCATCTAATTAACGAGGCTGAGAATCCCACTTTCTGCTCTAAAAATTAATATACGATGCTCATAGAATTGACCACTGTCGAAAAGTAAGAAGTTCTCTCCATTTTGTAGCTATGTATATCCGAAAGGAATTATATATCAACTCCGTCCAGTAGGGAAGGAAGGTACTTAATCATTTTTTTGGCGCCACTATCGTATATTCCTCGACAAGCACGAAGTGCTCGGCAGTAAATCTAAATTTATTTTATCCAAATTCGAATTCCCTTTAATTTTTATCCATGAAAAAGTAATTATTCAGGAACTTAAGTGAAGGGAAGCCCATTTAAAAGCAAAACTTCCGCAAGGCAAATATTTCTTGGGCGAATATTCCGGTCACAAGAGAGAATACATATTGAGGTAAACAAGAATTTTTGTAGTTGTTGATGAGGCTTTAAACCCAAGTAATAGCAGTGTATAAATTTGTATTAGAAGGAATTGGGTGTGTACTGCAAGTATTTGATTTCATATCTAGACTAAAAATTATTTGTTATTACGTAATATACAAACTTGCAATTAAAAAGTGTTGTGTTTGAAGATTTTTTGAAGAGGAAGGAGCAGCTCAATGGAGAAGCTTACATCGAACTTCTGGATCAGATAGTGCTACATTGGGCTAAGGAAAAGTTCCGTAACAACTTTGTTTTCACCTCAAGACAGAGCTTCGTGTCAGTTCGCCGCTAAAACCCATGGCTTACTGAGCGACAACTTTCCGGATTTTTGGGGCCTCAAGATGTGGCCGTCCTTCTCTCCCGACACGAACCCCTTGGTTTACTCTATGTAAGCGTGTCTGGAGGAGAGGGTATGTGTCTACTACTCCCAGGAGTCTCTAAAGGCTTCCATCAAGAAAGAGTGGACCAAGGTCGAGTCTGACTACATAGTCAAGTCCTGGAAGCGTTTTAGCCTTCGTATTGAGGCAATTGTTAGAGTTGAGGGCTCATATTCCTATAGAATAAAAGTTTTGTGGAGCACTATTTCCAGATGATTTTGTTAAATAAATGTCCTCACTCAACCACTCGATTAAATTTTACTCTTGAAAAGTTGGAAGAAATAAAATGTGTAACACTAGCCTTGATTGCATGTATCAGATAAATTCGATATTTGTTTAAGTACATTTATATATATTTTATGTATACCAACATAATTATGTTCCTACCTATAAAAAGCAACATATATCTACTCAAAATTAAGATATATGGTACAAAGAAGTAAACTAATTACATGTGTTCATTAATTATTCCTATTACTCTGACACATAAAAAATAAATAAGTAAAGAACGGTTTTCAATCATCAACTAATAAATTATTAATTAACTTATCGCTACACAGAGACGATGTATTTCTAGGTATTTAATTATTATTTCCATATAATAAAATATTAATCAAAATTATATTCAAGCTTCAATTACTCGACATGTAATGTTTAGTTACAAAGTTCACTGATACAAATATACAAGGGTGGGCAGAAGTAGTCGGACAACAATTTTAAGTAAGTTTAAATAATAGTAGATAAAATTTATTACTTATGAAATTTAAATTGAAAAATTAGTTTTTGTATCATACAATATGATTACCCTCAGTATTGATCACCAACTGAAAACGGGACATACAGGGTGAGCAGGGCTTTATTACATCTTTCTTGTTCAAGCAGGACATGTTTCTCTTCACAATGAGCATCATGGATCTCAAGGAGCTATTGGGATGTTCGTTTACCTTACTTCTCAGCTGTGACCACAACTAAAAATCACACGGGTTAAGGTCAGGGCAGATGGAAGGGCACTTATTAGCTCTGATAACGACGTGGAACTGGCTGTTGAGGTAATGCCCTGACAGTTTTGGCAACATTCGAAGGCGCAGTGTCTTGAATCCACATGATTTTTTTTAAAAGACCCTCAAAAATCCATAGTTATTCCGAGAAAAAACCTGGCTTTTCCACCTCACAAGGCTCGTTCCATCCAATTTTTTTTATATCTCACTCTACAGTCTGGTGTGAAACCTCGAGATCTCTTGCATGGACCCTCACAGACTAAGGATATACTGATGCATCCGTATCAGAATAGGCAAACATGGGAATTTTTTAAAGAGTAGAAATAGGATATCGGTTCAATAATTCCGATCCCACAAATACATATGCATACTTATAAAATATAAATTTAGTATCAAGAAAAGAAAAATAGTTTACTAATTTTTAAAATTTATAATTTCAAATGGTCAACCAATATAAAAGAAGGCGATGTATGGTCCTGGAGAAAAACAAATTGTGTCTTCAACTTTTATTTTAACATATATTGTAGGAAGTGTAGTAATAATAGACCTTTATAACAAAATTCAAGTCACGACAATTTATTTGTCTAAAATAACATTTATTATTGTTATTGTAAGTAGTAAAAAACAAAAATTATATTTAAAACCTTCAACAGATCCAAGTTTGGCCTTCAGAGCCTTTTAAAAAAATCATGTTTGATTCAGAGCCATATTCAGCCGTGAAAGATCCTTATAGACAGAAATATTATCATGCCCACCTTTATCCATTGAAAGTGGAAATACTATTCAGTAATGCGAGTAATGCATAACGGATAGTTCATCGAAATCTGAACCCTTACTAATTCAATAGTTAATTAAGGTTGAGTGATTGAAATTAATTTATATTTCGATATATCAAGACAAAACACATCTGAGCTCTCTAGCTTACGTACAAGTTGAGAAAATAATACTTGAAAGTGATCCACGAATTTCCATTCGCACACTCCAAGCAGTTAAGCGTCTCTATGGCCACCGTTTACACCGTCAGCAAGTGCAAAGCATTGAAGAAGGGCTCTATGAAAAAGGCCAATCTCCTCAAGTCCATGAGGGTCTATGAAAGAGATATCGATGTTTCACATCAGACTTCCCAGACAGCTCTCAAAGCGAGGGCTGGAAAGAGCCTTGTGTGTGTGGAGACCCCACTTTTGACACCACCAATGAAAGAAACCCATTTCTTCTGTTGCAAGACTCTTTTGAACTCTTTTTTGACACTTTAAGCCCCTACAACCCTGATGCCAAACCCTACCACTACACATTTTGGGTGATTAGGCTAAGCTTTGCAGTATTCATCACCCAAAGACCGAGGCCCTCAAAGCTACAGTGAACCAGCACTGGGACGCAACCACAGATGACTATATCCACAGTAAGTGCCGTGTCTTCTGCCGCTACCGGGAAGACATCATTGCAACTAAGGGCGGCTACAGTAATCATTAAGAGAGCTCACATCCATTTAATGTATCAATTTTGTTGAAAGACTATTGTTCATTAATAAATTATATCTTGTTCAACTTTAAAATTGAATGTGTTCATATTTAAAAGGATCACTCAGTTTTAGCAAGCCAAGAATAACTTGACTCCTAAGCCCGGAGAGGAATTAACTTTTTTAAATTTCAATTCAAAATTATTTACAAATACATAATTGTAATCATTATTATGATTGATGTATTTATATATTTGTTAATGTAATTATTTTATAGATAATAAAGAATCGGAATTGTCCATAAAAATGGAGATATACTTGGGTAAAAATGTTTTATATATTTATGAATATTCTTTTGAAGGTCTATACCAATTTAAATCATCGTACAATGATTATTATATCCTCAGAAAAACGTTGTAGTGGAAGGTAGAAATAATTAAAAAAACCTATAAATCAAAATTTGTAATTTATTTACATATTTTTAAACATTTTTTTTTATTTAAAAGTGTACCTTATCTTAATTAGTCATATGGTGTTGTATTCATTTTTTTTTTTTAATTAGACTCTACAATTATTATAAATACATGGTTTTTTATCGGGTTAAAAGATACCCTGCTTTTTACATTTCCAATATTGTTGTCCTTCATATACAAAGAATTCCACAAGCTATGATTTATTAATAAATTAATGAAACACAGGATTTCCTGAGAATTTTCCGTGTGTGAAAAACACTGAAAAATCTCAAGATGACCTCTTTTAAATATATATTATGTGTATAAATATTTCAAAGTCCTTGAATTAAAAGTCAATTCCAATGATTTCGATAATATTAAATTCATTTTATATCAATAAAAATATTTAATATGAAAAATCATATTATCTCTGTAGTCTTATTTAATAATAATATATACCTAGGTAAAATCAAACTATGACATTTATTTTTGATTAAAGTGACCTTTTTTCTCTCTCTCTTTTTTAGCTGCATGGGTTCATCGGGGATTTAGTGATGATTTGACAGAAGTAAATACGGTTCAACCTGGAGGGGACTTGCTATCAGATTTTCAAAAGGATAAATTTGTCTACTTTTTTCAACATGTATTAGATCTGAATGAGGATCACGTCATCTCTTCCGAGGATTTTGAGAAACTGAATGATGTAATGTAATATCTAAATATTTAAAGTAAAATAATGGGTGACACTTTGAAACTTTCCCCTCAAGTCAATGTAATTAGAAGCGATGGGACGATTCAAATAAAAATCCGAGCAATTCTAAAAAAAAAAAACGATTTCAATTCTTTGATATATTAAAATATTAGTTACAAAACACCGTTTTGCAATGAATTTTGGAATTATTTTGAAAAAAAAAATCCACATTTATTTGAATTAACGTACATTTGGTAATTATAACCAGTAAATATTACTACGAATGTACATGACTAAAATAAGGGGTGTTTAAATAAAAAGGTTTAATATGATTAATTAATTGTAAAACCATGCAAATATAATGTATAATATTTTATTCGATACTGTACTGTAATATTGCTTAGTAATACTCTATTAGAAAGCGTAGCTATAAATTTGTATTTTTATATGTTAGCCAAAATTTCTTCATAATAAATGGCCAACGTATATATTATATATAACAAGAGAGATCTACAAGAAATTATATTCCTGTCCTTTTGGAAACGGAGCATAGGTATTCATAACTTATTACTTAGTTTATTTATCAAAAGAGTACATTATGAAATAGCCATGACGTATCAAGCAAGAAGATTGTGAATTGACAACACAATACATAGGGTATTTTTGTGTTAGCGAGGTAACACGGTGCCCCACTCAAAAAATTCAAATTTCAACAGTTGATATCCTGTCTTTCAAGAATCAGGGCCTCCATATTTATTTTACATTATTTCAGAGTGTCGTTATTTAACAACAAATAAATTTTATTTTTCTATAATTTGTTTCCCTCTCAAATTGACATGCATTTGAAAAATGAATCAACCCATTAAGAGGTTTAAATTGGTTCTTAAAATGATTCATGAAAATATGAAATATCAGAAGGACATAGTAAAGAAAATGATTCTACTAGTAAAAAATGTTGAAAAAATATAAGGTTTGAGCCATATTGATCCATTTTTAGAAGTTATGCAGAGCCTTTAGAGTTATAAATTCTGAAATCTTATCAAAAAGATTTAATTCTTCGTAAAAAGTAGTCAATAAAATTCAAAATAGAGCTTTTTATAATAAATAACTATTTTAGATAAATTAGTTTGTTATACAATTATCCTCTAAAATGATTATTTTTATACAAACCGGACATAAAAAGTTGTGTTGTGCCACATACCGAGTTGTCCATTAAAATCTGAACACTTTGAATTTTCAGCTTCATCAGGATATAATTTATTAATTAACAATACAATTTATACAATATTAATTGTATAAATAGATGTATGTCTGAGCTCTCTAAATCATTAATGTGCCACCCCTCGCGACAATGATGTCTTTCAGAGTAAAGAGTAAGTGTTTATATTTCAATGGACAACCAGGTACAAAGCCAACTATTTTTGTCCTTAATGAACATAATTTCTTTTTTCATAAGGTAATAGAACATGTTTTATTTTCGTTTCATAATGTACACATTTAAAGTTTGACTTGACGCAGGTTTGAAAATAATATCGGGTGGTTGACGTCCCCTATTGGCAATACAATGAACTATGATATTTGAATACCGATGACTTTTTTTTTTCCTTTTGTTGTTTCTCTTTGAATAAATTTTCATTAAGACGTTTTTAGAGGAATAATTAATCTATAAAAAAAGGACAATTCATTAAACAACATATATTTATTTATAATTATAGACGATCAATTCATTAAATAATTCGTTATTGGCCATTCCGTTAAGATGTTAAAAATGTTGAAATTTCCGGAAATAACCCAGATTCAATTACCCAATTTGAAAAGAAGAGACCACAAATTTAAAATTATTCCCTAAAACCAAATCTCATCAACCCAATTTTATCTCTATAGCATCAATTTCTATGGAATTATTTGCGTTTAAAGCTTCTTGAAAATTTCATGTTATGATTTAATTAATAGAAAAAAAAATGGTTTTTTTTGTATATTATGTAGAAAATGGGAGATTAACTGACTCTTCGTACATTGCATCAACAAAAACTTTGAAGCTAAATTGCAATTAGTTTAATGCTATAAAATATTATGACAACCCATTTTTTGGGAATATTTAAACACACGTGTCTCACACTCCATCCCATGATAGCAACTAACTATATTTCCAACAAAAAAAAACACTTTAAAATCTTGTCTCTAGAATGAAACTACCCCCAGAGCCTTACTACTTCTATACTTTGATTGCTATCTATTATAAAAAAGGAAGTTATGTAATCAACCCCTGTATAACAAATCGAAATTTAACGTCATTCACCGAGGGTGTCTAAATTATATTATTCGGTGCTCTGTAATTTGGCCTTAAAATATTTTACCTTAGGACATTTTGCCTTAAGAATATTTCGCCTTAATATATAAATAGAGGAAGTTTATACGTCGTTATTGTATTTTTTTGGTTCAAATTAAGATATAAGATATTTACTACTGTTTGTTTTCTGTTGAAATAATGTTGTTCATAAATCATAATATAAGAAATGTATACTATTTGTATCTGTTTTTCTTATTATGCCTACACATTTTATCATCTAAATATTTCTGGTTCGAGTTCATTACCTAGTGAGATTTTGCTGGTGTATGCATTGAAATTATGGGGCAGGATTCGATCATTTTTCTAACAGAAAACTACCATTTCATTTATTTATATATTAAGGCTAAATACCTTGAGCCAAAATGTATTAAGGCAATATAGTTTAAGGCAAAATTACCTATGATTGTATTCTTCATCATGTAGGAGTACCGTCAAAAAAATATTAAGTGTTTTTAAACCTCAAACCTTTAATCGTTTCCTGTTTTGGCGTCATGAATAATTAAAATATGTTTTTCTCGGATTATGACAAGAATAAATGCTCCATTCACTTTTCTAAAAATATATCATTCGTAGAAAATATGAATTTTTTCTCTTTGAAAAACGCTTTCATGTTTAAGATCAAAGGTAAAAAAAAGTGTATTATCAGCAAATATGAATGTTTAAAACATACTATGTTTCCAATATTTTAAAACTGTGTATTCGAAGGACACAGCCAATTATTCTTCTAAGAATAGGGTTGTTTTTATTAATTGAAGCCAATGATTGAATTTATTTTTGAATTCTAAAATATCTGGGATTAGAGTAATATCGTTTATTTTTATTCCATTTTATATTTTGTAAGTGATCCCATTTTTATGGGGGTCTACGAGGAAATAGTCAACATTATCATCATATTTTTTCCGATTTCAATGCTATTTTTATGACGTCATATCCAGTAAAAGGAGGATCATGGTCATGGAAGTTCATCCGATGAATACAATATATATATATATATTATAAACTATGACATTCCTCATAACTATGTATTATGAATAAGTGATAAGGGGCAAAAGGAGAGTGTCGTTTTCATCATTTTCCTACCTAAAAATGAAAAAATATCGAGTTCAGAACAAGATACGGAATTAATAAAAACATTTTTTAATCATAATAACACTTTTACATAAGTTTTATTTATCCTGCTTTTAATTTGGGGATTGTTTTAAGGGTAAAAAATGACTCTACACGAGAATAGCCCGGAAGGGTCCATAAATTTCAAATGACTGAGAAAAAAAATTGAGATCCCTTTTGGATTCTGCGCTCAAAATTAAATTTCTATCTTGGCTTGAATTTATTGGTACAAAATGAATTCTCCTCTGTGTTATTATGGAAAATGAAGTTATACATCAAACATACTGTTCTTTTTTAAAAGGTCAAATTTATTATACATATATATTAGATAAGGATATGTGCTTGCTGATTAAGTGCATGCTAATACTTTAAATGATTTGAGTACATTATAATATAATTTAATACGTGAAAAAAGGAATTTATGGGGAAGGGCTATTATCTTGTAAGGTATATATTAATATAAATTATTTCACGTTGTTTTTTTAGAAATACATTCAATGGTCATATTAATAGTCTTCCTATATTTCCTAGTAATTATCTCACATATTATCTTCATTGATAAGCCTTCCCTTCAAAAATATATAGAAAAATACTCGAAATCAGTTGTCAGTAAGGCACCTGGGTATTTTTGCACAACCGTTTTGAACTATTTTGACTGAATTCGAATTTACTTTGTATTAACTGTGTTTTTCTCTCTTTCATTTTGGATGAAAAGTTGCAAGATACAATAAAGGTAAAGAAGTTGGAATATATTTGCTGTTTAATTATCCTAATATTAATTCGACCAATGAACGTTCAGAATATTAATAAGAGACAAAAGCAGTAAACAGTTGAAAGGTGACTAAAATCTCATTGTATTTGTTAATGTTGTGGAGGCAAAATGAAAATAATTTTTAACTACTCGTGTGTCTTATTAGTGTTCTAAAGGTTGATTGGTTGAACTCGAGTTATTTTCTACTAAAGAACATTTTCAAAGACGTCAAAAATTGCATCATAATTGAAGGAGATTCCACTTTGATATTTTTACTACAAAAATTGAACAAATTTCCAATACTTATTTTTGAAACTTCAGCAAATGGCTTAATGAATAAAAATAAACTTAACATCTGCATTGAATACTACTTGTTATGAATAACACTGATTCTTGAATATAATATAAGTAATATGTAGCAAAAATCCCTAAAAATGGCTAGACTTGCATCTTCTTCTGTTTTATCAATTAGGGACGTGAAAAGTTGGATAATTACAGGGTTGATCTTATCTAGTGGTGGTACACATTTTATTTTTTTCAAGAGTAAAGTTTAATAAAGAGATTTTGTGTGGACATTTATTTAACAAAATTATCTGAAAATAATGATTGACTCAACTTTTGTTCTATATGTGAGCGCTCAGCTCTAATAATTGTCTCAATAAGAGGCCTAAATCCTTTGCAGAGCTTGACTATGTAGTCAGACTCGAGCTTGATACACTCTTTCTTGATAAAAGTCTCTTCTAGAGACTGGACAATCCTTTGAGGAGTAGCACACATCCTCTCCTCCAGACAGTCCTAGATAGAGTAGTTCAAGTTGTCTCTCAGGACAGCCTGTGTTTTAACGGTGTGATGAAACGAAGGTCCATCTTGAGTGAAAACAAAGTTGTCTCCAAACTTTTTTTTGGGCCAAGATAGCATTTTTTTGCCAGAAGTGCGACGATAGCTTCTACATTGAGCTGCTCCTTCCTCTCCACAGTGCCCAATACCATGGTTCCGGCTGGATTTTTTGATCTGAAGACATTTCTTACTGAAGCTGCCTGTTATATGATTTTGGAAAGAGAAAATGTATTACTACTATAAAGTGGAGAACCTTTACATTTAAAATAGCCTTTGTGCAGGAAAAATATAATTATATCTAAAGTCAAATAATTTATTTTATTACACATTTTTAAATCAATTTACACCAAAGATTGGAGAGGATTCTTACTTTAAACGGAGATGTTAACACGCCCACGAATTATTAGATAATGAATAAAGAAGAAGAAAGAAATGCATTAACCGTTTTTCCTTTTCTAATCGTAAACTTAGTTTCTTTACAGAGATCCCTTCTCTACTTATAGTCATTGTATACATTTTGTTATGCTACTAAGCAATTTATCATCTTAGAAACTCATGCCCTTTTTAGTACAACCAACTAAATCCACTAGTAGAAGGCAATTAAAAAAATCTCTGGAAAAAAAAGGTAAAAATAATAAATTCATAACTTCTTCACATGAGTGGTACGATTAGCTTGAATGCAATATGGCTCAAGGATGATTACATTTACTGTCACATATCAAAACAAAGTAACTTTAGAAAGAATAGTAAATTGTATACGAGGGTGTCTCATATAACTCAGCGGCCCATATTATCCCAGTAACCCCAACTACAAGGATTGAATATGCAATACACCATTTTTTTAATTATTTTTTTTCTTAACAATGATTTTATATTTACCTACTACCAACGGATTACCTGGGGTTGCTCAGGCGAAGGAGGGAGCGGAAAATAATATTGACAATGGTCAATATTGTTTCTTCTAAGAGTCCATGGGGCAATGAGGCACAGTTCTACTTTGTCAATTACTCCATCAAAAATACCAACAAATAATCATCTAAAAAAAAAGAAGTCCATTTCTTACTTGCGTCAAAAAATTTACAAATCTAAATTTGTGAAGAAATTTGCAAAGAAAATTTCAAACAATAGTAATAAATAGCATTTATTGGCATTATAAATAGAAATACAACCCTCCCAATATTTTTGCAAAAACAAAAAGTTATGGAGAATAATGTCGTCGAAAAAATAAAGCTCGATAACTGGTTATATTTAAATTTTGAGTTTAAAAAAATTTCACTGGAAATTCATTTTTTTTATTGCACTTAAAAAAAACGAAATTGCATTTTTCATCGATTTTTTTTTTTTTTTGCCCATCAGTTTTTTGACTTTGAATAAATTTAGAAAACACCTTTATTAGTAATAATAGTTTTTTGAGAAGCTACTCACTAGCTATTAGAATTACATAGAACTTAAACCACTATTTAGTCTCTTTGAGTTTCAACAATGGTTTTTACAACCAAACATTTTTTTAACTCATTTTTAAGTTCATATTGTGTACTTTGGAATAATTTTGTCATTTTTTCTAGCGAATTCGACATTATATGGATTGGTCTATCAATACAGTCCAGTACTTGGTTCTCAAGGAAATACATGCAACGTTCCTTGAAAATTTTCTCAATATTGCTTCAAACTTCTCAAAAAAACCGGATGATGGTAATTTTAATTTTTTTTTTCTGGGCCCAGAAATTATATGTACATATGTGGCATGTCAACACGAAAATAGTCTTAAAAAAAAGAAGAACATTATGCAGGCTAATATTTCATATCCACAAATTTTAGCTATAGTTTAGAACCTTTATTTGATGAATGATTCTTTGGTGCATTTTCAAATTAAATCTGTCAATTTTTCATTTTTTTATTAGGACGATCAATTTTGAATACTTAAAGTGCAATTTGGGGCATACTCAAAGGGTTAATAAGAATAGTCGTTTAATTGACGAATTATCATATGAGGCAAAAACCGTCAAAAAATTTAAATACGGCAATACTGAGTGGTCCATTAAATTTGAACACATTGAATTTTAAACTTCAACAAGATATAATTTATTAGTTAACAATATAATTTCAACAAAATTAGTACTATAAAAATATACGTAAGCTAGAAAGCTCAAGCTTATTTGTTTCTGTAACTAATTGTTTATGATTTAATACCTATATCGAAATATGAATTAATTTCAATCACTCAACTTTAATTAATTATTGAATGAGTAAGTGTTTAAATATTAACGGACCACCCGGTATTTCTACAATCTTTGTATCTTCAAACATTTCCTTTTTAGGCATAGGAGGAACAATACCATGATAAATTTGTAAATACGGCAAGGATTTTTTTTATAATACATTTTGAGAACACAACTTTTACGTGCATTATCTCACTTGTATAAAAGAAACAATTTAAGTAACAGAACCTCATCATTTGGTAAGGAAATTTCTCGGTATTTGAAGATATGCTGCTTCTTGAAATAAACTCCTAACTCGTTCATGTTTGTGACTAGTCCCCTATCACCCTTGACTAACAGTTTGTTGCCAAATTTTTGAAAAGAAAACTTTTTTTTGGCAATTAAATTATTTTTTTGTCACAATTTTGAATTTCCTAGAGAGTGGGGCACAAAACTTGCAGTAACATGAATAAATTACGAAAAACATGATTTTGATTAACTCAAAGAAGGAAATATGGTGAATAAAATAAGGCTATGTTTAGAAAAGATTCAGGAGATAAAGTAGCCTGTTGAACTTGTCTCAATCCAAACTGATATGATAATAATTAGAACCACCGCAACTTTTGGACTGCTATCAGGATTAAAGTCACCCTGTCAATCACTGTGGCTCTAGTAGTGTAGGCCACTCTAATTTTATATTTGGATATTTTTGCAAATATGATGGAAAGAACTTGAAAACGTAAATGAGTTTAAAATACTGGGTTCAATTCGAGCCATGGACAACAAATATTTGGAACGAATTGAAGGAAATATTTTGAATAAAATTATATTATATTCAGGCTTGTTGATCAGAGTTTTTTTCTGATCGGTGAACAATTGCGATATGGTGATATTATATTGTTGATGGCAATATCACAATCGGTCCTTATCTTTATATCGCTATATCACAACATAATTAGCAAAAAAATTGCAATCCGATTAATTTGTAAAAAATTATATATTATGATATAGTGCCGTGATTCTGTAGAACGGGTTTTGTTTTGAGACTGCTCTAGATACTGCTTTTTATGATTTTGGTCTCGTCTCAGTCTCAAAACCTCAAAGTCTCGGTATTGGGTTTAATTCACTCGATTTTTGTCTCGGTCTAGATTTTCGTCTCTAACTGTATAATCTTGGCCTTGACTTGGTCTCGATCCTTATAGATGTCAAGGAACTGATTTCGGGTGATATTTATAAATATCAGTGCCAGCAGCGAGCGTTTGTTCTTCATGGCCAAATAGATCATGAGGAAGACTAGACAAAGGCTGAGAGACGACAACTTTGAGAACCAGCTTCTGTTAATGTCAAATAAAGAGCTATACGAGAAATGATATATGTAGATATTTTATTATTCGCCGGCAGACTATTTCTTAGTTATTTCTACATATATTTTATTATTCGTTGGTAGACTATATTTTAGCTTATTACTACATATATATTTATTTTTTTATTATAGTAAAATATTTATCAAAAAATACATTTGAAAAAGGTATATAAATCGTTTATTCAAGTTAATAAGGTATATATATACATATGTTACGGGCAATGCAGAAAATAGAAAGTTTTCTCAAATACCTGGGCAATGTGCAAAATGCCGTTAGAGCGGTCAATGTGCAGAATGCCCTAGCAATCTATAAAATTTCAAATCGAGTGGTCAATGGTCACTTTAACTTCATTTACATTTTCAGGTGAAATGATGTTGGGTAATTTGATTATTAAAAAAATGCATTCCAAGCAATTTGATCCTTAAAGATCAGATTAAGTTAAAATTTTATTAAAAGCAATTAGATAATATAGTGCAGAGATGTCCAACCTGTAAATCGCGAGCCCAATTGCGGCCCACTTAGTGTTAAGGTGTGGCCCACCACTCATGCTCACTTCTAGTATTATTTTTTAGCAAAATTGTTCCAATATCATAAAAACTCGTAGAAATACATAGAAACATTAAAAAATATTTGACGGTATCTCTTATTTTCTGAGACTCTAACAGGGTTACCATATTAGCTTCTTTTATGCAGTTTGGCATTGAAAAATTAGATTGGGCCTTTTGTTATACTTGGTCTAAAATTGAAATATATTTGTATATAACATTCTTGTTTAATATAGGCATTTTTCAAGAAATTTAACAAAATATCTTCTGCGGCCTTTTAAAATATGTATAGTGGTAATGTGGCCCATTATATTAAAAGGTTAGAGATCCCTGATCTAGTGCATTTTCATTGATATTGATATTGTATTCAGACAATCAAACTAAAGTATCATAAGAAATTGTAACAAAAGACTCCATATTATTTTGCAAAATATCTCTCGGCCAACAGGTTGAACAGGTGGACTATCTCCACCACTATCTTGAGTATCAAGGATCCCTCAAATATATTATAATATACCCCGGCCTACAGGTTACACTAATGAACCGCTTGTCTAAAAAGGGGATCAAAATCTATCGCCATCACTATCCTAAGTATCAAGTACCCCTTCTAATATCCTATGATATATCCCAGACCACAGGTTGTGCAAGTGAACCACTGGTCAAGAAGGTGGATTATTACCCATCACCACAGCTTCCCTAAGCAACAAAGACCCATTTTAATACCCCACGGATTGTACAAAAGAACTGCAGGTTCAAGAGAGGTGAGTTATTACCTACCAGTACAGCTCCCCTGAGCATCAATGGCACCTTTTAATATCCTATAATATACGTTTTATAATACTATGGGTTATGCAAGTGAACAGCTGGTCGAAAAAGTGAGTCATTAGTCACAGCCACCGCTTCATTGAGCATTAAGAGCCTTTCTAATCGTCCTTAATAGACCTCGTCCCATGCGTTGAACAAGTGAAGTTGTCCATGGAAATCCTCATCACTCACAATCTCAGGAATCATATGAGAGAGCAAATTGAGACATTCAAGACATTCTTAAGATGTTGTAACTTGACAACAAGACAAATAAGTTGGCTGATGGACAGTGGTTGGTTCAGTATGCCAAGAATTACCGCTTTTAATCTGGTATTGGGCGAACTTCATACTGAGTAACGTATGGCCAAGTCATGAGGCCTTACATTTATCCAAAGAGTGTGATATAACCATGGAGTAGCATCTATTAGAGATGTTTGGAAATATAGACCAGGAAAGACCCAAAGTGGAGGGCATAGAGAGTACACCAGTTGATGAGAAAAAATGGGTATTCTGTCAACAATCTGTATCCTGAGAATAAAATTGCTCAATCTGTAGCCTTAAATTTCACATTTCAGAACCTTCCAGCGTTATCATAGGCAAAATGAAGATGATTGGAAATATCTTAAGTGCTCACATTGACAATCTGCACAGGCAAGAGCAAGAAGAAATGAGCTAATCAGAAGTAAGAGGAATATTTAAGGAGTTTAAGGTAGGATACTGCGTCAAAGTCAAAGTTCCAAGTATCGACCGTGGAAAAACTGAGCTAATCACCAGTAAGAAGAACATTTAAGGAGTCTAAGGTAGGATACTGCGTCAAAGTCAAAGTTCCAAGTATCGACCGTGGAAAAACTGATCCCTACTAAATCTTGGCTGTTGTGATCCATGTTGAAGAGAACGGAAATTATAGATTAAGGACAAAAATGGATGTCTTAAAACAATTCAATATAAGAAAGCAGTTTGGGCCTTGCAAGGATTTATTCATCAGTGTTGATGAAGTTTCTAGAAGTTACATTGCGACTTTTGTCCACCTGCACAGCCTGTTGGCCGAGGAATATTTAGTAAAATAGAATTGCATTTATCGTGACGATTTCTTATCATACAATAGTTTGATTGTGTGAATACTATATAAATGACAATGAAAATAAATTAGAGTATCAAATTGCTTGCAATGAAATTGTATATCAATCAAATCCTTAATGATCAAATTGCTTGCGATAAATTTTTTAATAATCAAATTACCCACTATCACTTCACCTGACAATATAAATGAAGTTAAAATGACCATTGACCACTCTATTTGAAATTTTAAAAATGACCGGCATTTTGTACATTGCCTGCTCTAAGAGGCATTTTTCCAAATGCCCTATTTTCCACATTGGCCGTAACACATATATAGGTTTAAAGAAATTGTATATTTGAATATGATAGCGATTAAATTTATCGGATCGCTGATTACAAATGGCCCTGATCGTTATATCGCAGTGAATATCTGTTCACACTTTTTTCCTGATATCTCACAAGCTCCTGATCTTCTGCTGTATTTTAATGATTATCATATCATTATACTCTGCGATGATATGGTCGTCTAGTCGTTTTGGAATAATACATTTTAGCAAGGAAACCTACAATCAATAACTTAGTTATCAAAATTAATATTACTGTATACCAAAATTTGGCCTAACAATAACTTGCCAAGAGGAATCCACCTATTCGTCTCCTTGCTTAAGTCTTCTTATTTCTTTGGAAAGAGTTCCTAGATGAGTTTTGGACTGGTTCTCATCCTCAACTTACTCAAACAACTGTGCGTCCAAAATGACTGAAAGCTTTGGTGAGTAACTGTCAACAGATGCTAGATTGATGTAACTAACTTTTATTCACAAGTGCTGCCATTTTCACGTTGAGATTGGAAACTTTACAAACCACCCTCGTAACTCCCCAACAAATCATTTATGTTACTCTTTTTCCTTCATGAGCACACACACTCGTGGTTACAATTTATACTTAGATGTACTCTCCACTAGATATAAAAAACTGCGACTTTTGAGCCATTAAATTTTAAATGAGGAGTATCAACGCCTTATTTTGTAAAGCCCAGAACAACATATACAGTTTTCCTGATATAAGAGTGCTTATAATCGTTTGTATTTTTTAGCTGGAATTGATATTCTGCAGAGTGAATTTTCTTTTTCTATGCTTTTGTCATCTCATAACCAATACGTGATATTTTAAATACAATATTTTGTATTCAATATGTCCCCCTTCACAAGCAAAAACAGCCTTGACGCGCCAGCAAATCGATTGACAGTGTACATGGTGTACCACACTATCATGATGCCAGCTCCGTGCGAATCCAAATTTGGATGAGAGGTGTGGCTGATCTTTTTCTTCAAGACACCCTAAACTGTGAAGTTCAAGGAGTTGAGGTCAGGGATCGAAGAGGGCAACATAAAGGCGGGCCAGAAGTCAGCCATATTGTTGCTGGATAAGCTTTGGATCTTCTTTGCTGTAATGGGTTTCAAAATGTTGTAAGTGGTACGAATGGAGATGCCAACAGTCTCTCCAACCTTCTTAATACAGACACCGGCGCCAAGGAAATCACACACGTGTTGCCTCTTTTGATGTTTCTCCGACATTTTTACACTTAGAGACATGGTATAAAACAAAACTTTTTATTTGAGCTGTCGTTTGGTTAATTTATAAGACCTTGTAAATAAAGATAAATGTGATAAATTCGTAATTAAATGCTACAGCAAGTTTTTGGTCCACAGTCTGTATATTCAAAATTGAGTCTTTCTTTAAAAAATAATCTTCTCAAATTATTCGGTAAAATCTTGTCACTTTAAAAGAAAATTTAACCTTGTATTTTTCAAAAAAAAGGTTTTGTCTTGTTTGTCAATTTTCTAAAAATCCTAGCAACTGTCCGGATTTGGTTCATTGCAAAATTAATATGTTCAGACGTGTGAGCCCCGTTTTATGTGAAAGTTCATCCTAAGAAATATTCATGTTTTAAACTACAAATGTATTCATGTATTTAAATGCAATTTATGTTAATATTAAATAATGAATTCCATGTTTTCTTATAGGTTTTGACTACTGGGATCCATTTAAAAGTAAGTTGTAGCTGAAGAACACCAATAAAACAATCCATCTTTATCTCTTTAAAAAACTAAGAGAGATAAATTACTTTTTAAGAAAACTGCATCGTTCATGATTCGTATTGGGTGATCATCTTCCTCTTTCTCAATAAATGTTTATCTGTATATTTAATTTTGACTACTTACATTCATAAGTACATAATGTACATTAGGCTGGGTCATGTTGAGGGGAATTAATCATCTTTTTTTATTTGGAAATCGGAGTTTGGGGAAAAGTTGTGGTTTAATATATAAACAATTGAGGTAAACTCCAGAGAAGGTATTTGAGAGGCTCCCCAAAAAAAATCCCGTTGTTCAAAAAGTCTTGGAATGTTATTAAAATGAATATTTAAGAGATTTTGTAGCCATTTTTATGTAAACAACCTTTTTTCGCAATAAAAAAAATCCGGAATCTATTTCAATCTGGAAATCTAAGGATCATCTAATTATCAACAGACAACATGATAGGTATAAAACCCGTGATAAATCTCGGGAATGCAGGATCAAAATAGAGAAATCTGTTTTCTAACCCTCTAGACCGTTTGGTTGCTGACTGAGAGCCTTCTAGTATGGCCGACACGGATTAGAACGGTAAACTCCTTTCTTTTGTTTTCCATTTCCCGCTTAAGAGTATTTAATCTGACCTAAGTAGCTGGGGTCACATCTAAAACTATTTCGCCAAAAAGTTCGAACCGGATGTATATAAGAAAAAACTACGTTATCTCTTAAATTTTTCTTTTGATATCATTCCAAGACTATTCGAGCACCCAGTAATGTACACTTTTAAATTGTTTATATGTCATATAATTTATTTATTTTGTGAGGAGATCTTTAAGACAAGATTACTCTACATACTTATTTATATGAAGATTGACTATTTATTAAGTATTGGTAATGATTAATAATTATGATAAACAAAATTGTAACATGATTGTTTCCCACCCTTGATGCATTAAGATGAAAATATCACAATGTTTGACTAAAAATACAAAATCTAATTTGTTGGACTGATTTTTTTATTTATTAATCAGAACAAATATTGAACTTTTTGATTATTATTATAGGTTAAAAATACGAATTCGTTTCATGTACAGGAATTAAATTTCTACCTATAATTCCTATTGAGATAAAAATATTAAGAAAATAAATATATATAAATAAAGTTTTCACTGAATTGAGGAACCTTCAAAGTACGTTCAATCGTTTTGAAATGTCACATGGAATAGTCTTTCAATGTATGTATTACAAATTTCCCAATATCCATCATTATTAATTTCTCAAATTCTGATTTTAGACCCACCCTATTAAATGAAGGAAAAATAATCCCAATGTGCATGCTTATGTATGTATGTAATGATAAATTAAATTACGTTTCCTCATTATTAATGAAGTCCTTTGAGATCTTTCTAAATAGATCATAATTGAGAACGTAGAAAGTATTTACTTATTCGTCAATGTTTTATCATAAATGTTTTTTAGATTACATGGAGCAAAGTACCTACATATATCTAGAAGTAACGGCTCTATCACTTGGTCTTTGAAGTGAACGGTGAGAACCGGCTCCCCAACAATCAGGAGCCATCTCAGAACACTCCCAGATTTAAAAAAAAAAAAAAAAAAAAAATTTTGAGTTTTATTATTTAAAAAAATTCATCAGAATGACAAAATTTGAAACCAAAATAGGATGAATTTTTTTTAAGGAATTCTATTCTGAAACAAAGGTCATTCGGGCAAACTATAAGGAAGAGGATTTCAATTATCGATTCGGCTCCCTCCCTTTATTTACAAAATACGAGTAATCCATCAGCTTCAGGCATACATACATTAAATTGCCAGGTGCTCTGTAATTATCAGAATTACAATGATTAATTGTTCATTTATTATTTATAATAGTCTCTGACATTATCATTCTCAAAAAGGGTTTGCCAATGGACAATAAAATTACAAGCCATAAGGATTACATGTCCCTGGAAAAAACAATACAAAAATTATACAATTAAAATGTTGATCATTCTTGGAATATTACATTATTGCATTGTCTCATCCCAAGTACTGTAAATCCTTCATTTTGGTTACAACTTGTACAAAACATATATATATATAAATTAATAACTATTCTCTTAATAATAATTGGCAGTTGGTACCAATAAAATTGCTGAAGACTAGCTACTGTATGGTTTTTCAAATTTATTTTTTTTCCTTTTGACAATAGAGCCTCAGAGTGGATAAAAAAGCTAGTTGAGAGTAAAAGCAATCAGAAACACACCATGTCAATCCAAGAACTTTTTTTTTACTATTGTTATATTTAAATTTATATATTACCTTTTCACAAAAGATCCTTCCGGAAAAATGGGGTTTGTCCTACAGCTGACCCAGACATTGACCTTCTAGATGAAAATTTACCTACTCTAAATGAACACACGCTTCATTCATTTTTAATTACGAGAATTAATGTAGATTTTGAGGAACATTGTAGTTTTTTTTTCTTGGTCTGGAACAACGGAACAAGTATAAAATATTTACATATCTAAAATTAGTTTATCATTTAAAACTTCCATTCAGAGCTTTTGGTTTCTTGTCAATCGAGACAAGTCTATAAATGTTAGACACAAATTTCAGTGTACTAATATTAGCTATCGTTCATTCCCACGACAAATAAATATTGTTTAATTCTTATTCTTCCATTCTGTGAATAAGAACATTTCATGAATAAATTAATATCATTCTCTTCTTTCTCCTCACACAGTATACAAATACTTGTACCGTTCTTTTTCACCCATTTATTTGTAGGCAGTAAATTTGTAGTCAGCCTATAATTTACCCACTATATGTAATGAGAAACCAGAGAATTTTGCATGCAGTTTAAAATCCCCATGACACTTCTATTATCCCCCGTATCTTCCTGAATTTTTCTACAAGTCTTAAACCAGATGAGGTAGGTGGAGTTACACGTGGTTCTTGATCCTTTCATTCGATATACTTTTTATTGAGTGGAAATATACACTTGCATGTATTTCAGGACACCCCAAGACACATTCTTTTAAATACGTATATATATATATATCAAAATGAAACCCATTTTGTAACTCCTCCAATCTTATACTGTGCTCCCCAAGGATCCTTAATTATCTTGGTTTTCGAACCAGAAGTTCATTTCATACTCAATAAAATGTTTACAATTCCAGTAGTTTTTTTGGGAGTAAAAAGATAAAATATATATTGCAGAATCGTTCCACCATTAATCTAGTAGGTAATGTCCTTGTACTTTTTTTATGACATTAGAAATTGAGGAGCCCGAGACAAAGACCTGTGTGTCTATTGATGAATGGATAGATGTTTGGGGTATTTTGGTGGGAAAGGCGAAAAACCTGGCAGACTTTCCAATGTGGCTTCAATGCTATCCCAAAGTTCTTTTTGAAATTATAAACCGATCAGGTAAGTACTTTGATATATATCTATATCAGGGGTGTCTGCAGGGGGAAGGGGTCCCCTCCCCCCCAAAAAAAAAAAGATTTTTAATAGAAAATTTAATATTTCAATTTTTTTTTTCAAGAAATTAAAATTTTCAATTTTTCTTTCCAAAAAATTTAACTTCAAGTGAATAGCAATTGATTTTTGAAATTTTTCTCCAAAAAATTTTAATTTTTCAATTAAAAAAATATATAAAAAACCAAAGCCCTCCCAAAATATAATCCTGTGGACGCCCCTATATATAGGTTGATTATCCATAGCATGTTCTGCTCTTAGGGACTGGAACTATTTCCAAGAGTGAGCTACAGTATTTCTACACAGCGTTCATGGATGTGGGAAAGTTGGGAGAGGAACATTTGGATGAAATTACGAATAATGCTTTTACTGCTTTGACCTCTGTAAGTAAAGTTATTTAAGACTTGTATCCACTTGTTGTAAGATTCGGGCTCTAAGGTAAGAAGAGATAATAACAGAGTTGAAATAATAATAAAACAATAGACAAAAAAAAATATGTATGTCAATTAATTTATCTCCTTCACACACTCTCGATCACAAAATGAATAGGATTGCACAAGGAGCCCTAGGGAATAAAACTCTGTAATTTATCTCTACATAAATCTCATTTCTCACAATAACTGAGTCAAAAGAGGAACATTGTGCACACAGTCAACGTTAAGCCTGTAAGAATTCAAGGTGATCTTTTTACCCTCATTAATGTGTTTATCGCCTTCTTCCTTTGAGTCTATTTATCCCAAACTATCTGTAAGACATAATTTTAAGGACTCATTTTTGATCTAGAAAATTAGACATTCCAGCATTTGAACTTGGGACAAGATCATAATATGCATTTAAGTAGAGTCTCGCCTAAATTATGTCCCTAGGGGGAATTCAAAATTATGACATTCATAACGTCACACTATAAAACAGCAGTATTAAGGATTTCACTAAACTTTTTTTCTTTTTTTTTTTCAAATGTTTTCACAATTAGAATGGGGAACAAGCTCTTACGTTTCACGTCTATAAACTCTCCTTCCTTAATTTCCTACTCGGGAAACAACCTAATGGTCCAGGACAGTACGTTTTTGGAACCGTTGTTCCCCAAAAGCCAGTTGTTAACTTCCCAATCGACTATTCTGCTATGAATTCCACAGAAGAAGACATGGAAAATTTTGGGTAACGGGTTTAATTATATATAAACATCTTTAACTATGGATTTTTTTTTCTTTCATTCAAGGCATGAAAAACTTCAAAAGGGAACTCGTCGTTCCATCATTGTCTGAGGATCCAAAGAGATTATTTAAAATCGAAGGAAACCCCCACAATTATTTTTAAACCATCTACCAATCCATTCCTACTTTGTAATTTATTAAATAAAAGTTTTAGTCTATTGATTTTTTCTAATAAAAAACAGAATACTCAATCAATAGTGTAAGCCAATAAATTTGATCTTCATTTAATAGGGAGGGATTAATCCATTCAACTTATTCATAGACAGTTGTCTAAGACTAGGAAATTGTAGAAAGCGGGAACGGTTTTTTTATAGTTGACAATATCAATATTAATAAAATACAAGGTTGACTGATGTTTGATTTCCACCACACTTTTAATGTTGACGTCATAGTAGATGAGTGGTTGCGTGTTTTGTCTGTTTTTCTTCCCCAGCAATCGATACTATATATCAAATTGAAAATTCTAGTAATAGTGACGTCATAGACTATGAGTGGGCACGTGTTTTGTCAAAATCAGCTTATCCTGCTCAGCAGTCTGTACAATACATGAGATTGAAAATAATAGCAAGCCCGATTACATGATGGCAATAACCTTGTATTTCTATTAACCTTGGACAATCTGAACAGGATTTTTTTTTAATGAGTGAAAAGATAGTATTCAGCTAGAATTAAATCTGAGGATTCGATGAAGGACTTGGACATGACTTGATATTTTACTTGGACTTGCAGCCTAAGGACTTTGTCCCAACTCTGATTAATGGTGTGGCGTAAGCTGCAGAAGTGGAAACGACATTCAGAAATCTTTGGAAGCTATGGGTTAAAGATATATGTAGAACTGATTAGACACCTACTAGAATTCAAGTGTGAGCTCATAAAATTTTTGAATAGGGACTTTTCAAAAAAAACTATTCTAAAAGAACTCATATCGTTTTACTTTTCATGAACTAATGAAAAGACCCAAAGATAAATGTAGTTCAAAAAATACTTGTACCCGAAATACACTCCTTAAACTTGCTAAAGGTGAAATATGAATTGGGTATCTTCAGAAGCAAGACACAGGAAATCATTGGAATTATTCAATGAACAAATAGACGCGTTTCATTCATTCAAACATCTCAATAATTTATCAGATATCCAATTAAGATTGTTTTTAGAGCAAGAGCTACTTTTTATCCATATCTAAATCATAAGAAGGCTCCAGTTTCAACGCTTATGTATGTATATTGTGAGGTTAAATAATGTTCAGATTGTTGATGGATTTCATAACGTCATAGCATAAATGAAAGGTAAAAAGACTATGTGGAACCAAAAAAAGAGGGTTACCAAAATTGAGGAATTGATTTCTTCTAATATCTAGTATACCAATAAGTTAAAATTTTCAAATTTTAGTCTTCACCATGAATAAGGGAGGAGACAATGGACCTTGTTTTTAGGTGCTATAGGCGTAGTAAAACTATTTGATGATTTTTAAATTGATTGAATTAATAGTTTAGAAAACGTCTAACTTCATAATTAAAAAGTCCCTCTGTTAATGTGTAAGAAAATCGAAAACGCAAGAGACATAGTGATCCTCGAGCAAATATAAGAGTGAAAAACTGTCAAATGTATCTTGATTAAATTGTATGTGTTTAAATCCAAAAACTATTGTTTTTAATATTATAATTGTATCTATAATATTGTAGCAAGTAAATGTGCATTTTATTTTTCAAATTATTGAATTAATTATTTAAACTGATGAATTTGTCCTTCAAAAATAAAGTATCAACTTCAGTTTGGGTTTGTACAAGATCATTATGTAGTAAGTTTCATTCAAATAACTAATTAATAAGAAATATTATTCTTCGATTGATCTTTCAATACTAATATGATTAATTCATAAAGTCAGTGTATATGCACAATTAGTCAAATGGATTTAAAGTTGCATAATTTAAATTTAGGGATTATAAACCAAGATCACAAAATATTATTACAAACTATACATTAAGAATAATTTATAATAAGATGTGTGTATTTTTAATAAACTTGTTTAAATTGATTTATTATTTTAATTAATATTCAAAATTAAAGAGAATTAAATTTTTATTTGTAGCTAAAAGGTTACACCTTTTAGCTACAAATAAAACTCTAGGTAGAAGGATTTTCAACATATTCTTATTAGTCAATCATACCGATGAAGAAGGTAAATTACATCTATGTGATGTTAACAATAATAGCAAAATTTGAATATCCTAGCTTTAATATTGGCAAAGATATCGTTCCTTCAAATATTGTTAGTTATATATACCAGTTCTAGTTTTTGTCCAGATGGTGTGGTCAACGATATATTACATGGATTTAAAGGAAATATGTTGTCCACTTCAAAGTAATCTCACTCAGACACAATATGCTTTTTCCAATCCTCGAAGCACTTTACGAAATAGCCTTGAACTCTTTCAGCGATGTAGTCTTTATTTCCTCAATCGTTGCAACTATCAGTCCTTTGGAGAAGAAGAACAATTTACCTGGGGCCAAATCTGGTGGCTAGGACATGATTGTGGTGAAGTTTTACGCCAAAAAATTGGACAATTTGTTTTGAAATCTCATATTCTAAACGTTCGAAAAAAATTATGGCATGAGCAAACGGATATGTCAATATCCTCAGCAAATTCTCTGATAGTTATTCGACGGTTTTGAATAACAGTTTTCTTCACTGCTTAAACGTTTTCATCTGTTGTTGACGTGCTTAGGCGTCCAGAGCGAGACTTGCCATTGGCATCTTCCAGGACATCTTGGAAGAGTTTGTAGCACTTAATTAATTTTTTTATACAAAATTTGATGCCATATCTTTATTCAGTTTCTTTCAATAGCACAAAATACTTCTATTATCCCTCTCACTAACAAAATAAACATATTATATAGCTTAAACAGTAAATATATGTTCGTGGCGAGTGTGCAAACATAAAAAAAATTGAGCATACCAAATGTACCTTGCCCGCGAAATATGATAAGTCATCTTACTTTTTAAACAGACCTAATAAAAGTTAACCCGGTAGATCTTCTTTTTGATGATCTACAAGAGAATAAAGGTTAAAAATATAATCAATTCTTTAACAATTCACTTAAACACAACAATAATACTTACTCTCACCCTATGCTCTCAATAATGAGCCTATAAAATGGTCTCGCCTTCAACGAAAACGCTCAATTAATAAATACACAAACAAATCGTTAATGGTGGAATTTTTTTTTAATTTAAAAAAGCATTTAAATATGAATACATTTAATTCGTTTAAATATATTTTTTATTATATACAACATACATTAATTTTTTTTTTTTTTTTTTGGGAGAAGGGAATTTTTAAGATGCAAATTCGACAAAATGACTTGACCAAAATTATTTAAAATTTCTTCGTATAGAAGCATTTGTTTTCTTACAAAAAGATGACGGCAGAATATTAATAATAAAAATTAATCATGTTGAAAGAACATACAGAAATCTTTAGTCATATACTTAAAAAGAGTTAATCAAAGAAAACTGACGCTATACTACAGTGAAACACAGCTGAACACAACATTTAAAGATAAATATTTGCACAAAATTGTGTTCTATTTTGTTTTTTGTTACTAAATTGACTATGGGCGTTATTATTGATAAAGAATATTGCCTTAATTGCTAATATTTAATATTGTCCTTACAAACTAAACATTTATGTAATTTTAAATCATGCTATACATTAAAACATCTTATACACGCTTCGGAAAAACCATTCTGAAATGCTAAAGGATCAACACATTGGGGACATATTTAATTTTAGCATTCCATGAATTGAAATAAACTTGTCCTTAATGACTAATATAATATTAATAGTATATAAATGACACTGGACATGCAAAAAGATTAAATTTATAAAAGTCTATGAATTCAGAAGAGATGGATCTACTAAATCCAATTGCTTTTGTTTAATGTTTTAGTAGATAATCCGTCTTGAAAGTTAATGATCACTTTTTTCTATTTTTTCTTCTGATGATGGTAAAATTATGGCAGTACAATTAAAATGAATGTATTCAATTAATTATTGAGAGAGAGAGGTAACAATAATTGAATTTATATATATGTATGTAAAAAGTATATCATTCATTTTTCCAATTCAGTCTTTTTTTCCACTTTTAAATACGTGTGCTAAATATATATCGGAACCAAATCACTACTGAAAGCGAAATAGACTAAGTAAGACATGTTGATGGTAAAGTTTATGATTGGGATATTGTATCATACAGAAATCCCCCAAAAAATATACATTTCAAGGTCTTTAAGTACGGACATTACTTAAAACATTTCCGAGTTCAGTCCCTTTCATTGGAGTAGTTTTTTTTTACCCAATATAATTGCACAAGTAAATAATTTTGACGGGAAAAAAAGATTGAATTCATAAATGAAAAATAAAAATTAGTTAATGAATCCTCAATTAACGTATAATTATAGTATTTGATACAGTATGATCATTCCATATGAATAACAAGGCCCATATAAATTATTTGCATTTACAATATGTATTAAAAATAAGTGTTCACAAAGTACGTGAGCCGTCTCGTTTGAGAGTGTCTCTTTTTATAGATGATAAATCTTTCATAAAATGGCGTTCAACAAAAAAAAAAAGGTTTTTTAAAGATTTTTTTGTATGTATAGAGAATAAAAAAAGAGGGGTTGGTTAATCTATTTGGTTGTGCCCAGGAGCTTGTTGAATAAAATATATTTGTAATAGAGATAGTAAGTATATCATCATAAAATAATTATTAAAGTAAATTTTGAAGAAAAAATATCGAATTGCATTTTTTTTTTGCAAAAGGAAAAAAAATACATTTCTGCAGTTTTTTTAAAAAGAAGTAGAAAATGCTCAGAACATGTTTTGTAAGTGTATAATATATATATATATATTGGTTTTTTAATAACTTTTTGTGATTTTTTTTTTTACTTTGTCAATATTTAAGAGTAGAGTAATTAATGTATTTGTGTTAATAATACAAAAAAAAAGTAAGTAAGGGAAATGGAAACTGTGTTATTGTTCTTGTAGTTTTGTAATTTTTTTTTTTTTTTTTTTGTAATTTTGGACCACAAACATAAGGAAAAGGAGTTATATTTTGTGCTTCTACATTGTGCCATATGTACGTACCTTCGGAAAGGAACTAAAAATGAAGAATGACTATAAGAGGGACGATGACGATTTTTAATATATTTTTAAAAAAATACCGAATAGGTTTTGCCAAAAAAATAACTTTTTAAAATTCTACACATAATTTTCTTTTATGAAGAGATGGGGGAGGAGATAGAAAGATATAAGGAGAGGAGGTTTCTTCGTTTCTAAAAAACGTACAATGAAAAAAAAAAGACAAAATAATTTGATCGTTATAGTATAATAACAATAACATTTAAAGTAATAATAGTAATAATTAATAGTAATTATAATCATAATAATCATTTTATCATATATTTAAAACACACACACAAAAAAATAACGATTTCTTTTTTTTATGTAATAGATATCTGTTAAATTCCACCGAAAATTGGTTGTTGTTCCAGCTAACAAATTCCTTGTTATTCCTTCTAAGTAAAATTTGTTTCTTTGTTCGTTTGAGTAAGTATCTATGATTGATAGTAGTAGTAGAATACATATTATCTATAAATAGGAGTAGACTCAAATTCGGCGGCGAATAATTGAAAGTTAGAGACGTTAAAACACTGTATAGTAGTCTATTATTTCCTTTGAATAATTAAAGAAAATTATCTTCAGCTGTTTCTCCATGTACACGCCGCTTCCACAAGGACTGGCTTACTTCTTCTTTTCTTCTAGATCTGAAAGATGAAGCGTGTAAATAGGTTTTTATGGTATTATATATAACTAATTAATGGCATTTCGTGAAAGAGTATTAAAATTAAAGAGGGATTGCGATCCTAATTACAATTTAAAGTATACTAAAATAAAGTCTTGTAATATTAGGTTTGGGGAAAAGTTATTTCGTATTGTTCGCTTTTTTTCAATGCTTTATAATAGTGGTCGGTCGGGGAACAGGGGGGATTTAGAAAATTTTAGGGTAATGGGAGTACTTCTTCCTATAGTTGCATGAAATAAACAAATAAACATCATGCTACTACTTTGAGATAAATTGATTTTACTTTAAGTTCTTTTGTGGTAACGCTACAAAAAGTTACGCAACCACTGCTTTATAGGGAAATGTTATAATCATCCGACTTAAGCCGAGAGTGTCCGTCCTGTTGGATAACTTGTTGTCAACGAGAATTCAACTTCATAATGCCCTTCTCATTGAAGCCCTTGCCCCTATTGGCAAATAAATCAGGACAACCATTTTTCAGAAAAATTTCCAAATTTGTACCCCCAAGCCGCTGGCCATATACTGTAGAGTGCATAAAAACTTCCCATTCGAGCAATCGGAGCTTCTAGCGCGTTATCAAATTTGTGTGCGGCCTAGCATTATCCTGATGAAACCCGATTCCTCTCCTATTCAATTTTTTTCTTGTATCCAGCCATTTAGTTAATAAGTTTTATGTTCGATGTTCAGCTCCTGGATGATCCTACGACTGCTAACATGATCTCCATATTGTTCATGATTTGATCAACATTTTCGACGACAGGGCTGCCAGTGCGTAGCGCATTATTCAAATCCACTACATAAATCGCTTGAATCACTGTTGTGTAATACGGATCAAAAGGGCTTAGGTCTCCTTATAATTTGCAAATTTTCGTGGTCGCTTTCGACGCGTTTTTACCTCCCATGTAGTAAAAATATAAAATATGGTGAATTTCTTCCTTTGAGACCTACATACTCGACACACAATAATTTACGACTGAACCGCCCAAGCGCAATACAATCCAAAAAGCGTTTGTAGTTTATACTCACACCTTTACAACGTCTTATCTAATGATCCGATGTGAACAATAATGAATAAAAAAAGGGCTGGAAATACGAAATTACTTTTTCCCCCCAACATATTTTATGTAAGTATGCAGAGATGTCTACTCGAGTCGTAACTCATTTATTCATACACGTCAATAAACTCGAGTGTATAATAGAGCGTTTTCACTGATGTCATAAATTGTATCATAACTAGTTTTGAGTCGGTCCTAGGTCTAGTGTTGTGTCGGTTCTTATTTATTCGGTACAGTCCAGTCTTAGGACCGGTCCTTGGAATTTTTCAACAAAATATCGATGATTTATTAAGCCTAATAAGATATATGAGATATATATTAAGAATATTGGACATATCTTGCAAAAAAATTCATTTTTTCATTATAGTGTAATATAAAATGAAGATATTATATTACATATTTATATAATTTGTTCAATTATATAACAGGATACTAAGGAGGGAAATGACGTCACTAGAGATCGATTTTACCTTCTTAAGGCCCCGACGAGTGGAATTGGACTGGATCTGACCGCAGTCCTGAATAACGACCAACACAACACTATCTAGGACTGATTTCTTAATCAGTCAACCCCCCACTCTTTTATTTATCGATCCTATCTTTCCCCCTAAAAATATCGATGATTTATTAAGCCAAATAAAATATATATTAAGAACATTGCACATATCTCGCAAAAAATATCGCTTTTTTTCATTATAACACGAACATACATTATTTTTTCTTAGATATATGATAAATTATATTATATAATGTAATAATTTAAAAAGGAAACCCCCTAATTTTGAACCCAATCCCCTTCCACTTCCAGCAATTTTTTTATCGGTCCGACCTTGTTTACTACTCAACGGTCCTTAGAACCGATTAATCGATTTTTTAGACCTACAGTCCCAGCTATCTTTTTATTTTCTTCACTCCTAGCTTGGATTGAAGAAAATAATGAATAATAGATAAAACCATGATAATATTTGAGTATTTTACGTTCTAGCCACTCACCTCTTACTTTAAACATCAGTTATCTTGTCTTTTTCAAAGAGGTTATGCTAAACAGCTGAAATGACGCAGTAAGGAACTATGTCGTTTAATCTGTTAGAGTAACCATAAAAGACCGATAAGGACCCGTCCTAGTACTGACAAAATTTTAATAAAAGCCAGACTGATACCTGGGACTGCAGTCTTTCTTGTTGTTTTTTTAGGACGATCCAACACTAATCAACTGAAGGAGACACCATCGGAGGGGATCATAGTTGATATTTTTATCACATAAAATTTCCAATAAATATATAATAAACTTCATTAAATTACTTTTTTTTTAAATACTTATTATGTATTGAAAATCCCTAAGAAATTGCTAGATCTCTACTATTGATTTTTGTAGTATATAATAAAACTAGGCCATAGAGGATACAACTTTTAAGTCCTTTTATTTATTGATCTCATTTTGACACTCATTAGTTCACTACTTTCTAATGAGTATAATGAGTTTTTATTATTATAAAGCTTGGTTGTTCTGGCCCCATAATGCCCGACATCAATAATGCTGACGTCACATGAAAACGCTCTATAAAGCAAGTACCATTTTCTTGTCTCTTTTATTATGTATGTGACTCTAAGAGGACTGAAGTCACATTTTTAACTTGCAAGTCTGATTCGAGTACATATCCCTGTATGAAGTTATACATGCAAATTAAATAAAGACTCTAATTTATTAGAGGGGTCGTCTATATATAATTATATATCTTAATGTAAAAATGAAATTAAAAAAACCAAAATAGGATAGAATAATTGATTAAAATTAATTAATTATATATATGTAGTATGTACAAGAAGAAGAAGAAGAATCAGCACCCTCTCCTCCCTGGAAAGATGGTTGCTATGAAATATGACATTATTGTTAACAACTAACTAATATTAATTTTAAGTAGGTACCTCAAGCACGATTAATGGTGGTCATCAAAATACACATTAAAATTCGATTAACTTGTGTTCTTTCTTTATTTTCTCAAAGATATCCTAGAGTCGCGTATGTTTTAACAAAGGGAGCGTGGCTATCTTTGCAATTTTTCCTATAAAAGAAAAAACAGAAAGTTAATTCGAATCAATATATGTATGTAATGATGTTTTTATAGGATCAGGTTGCAGTTCATTGCAAATTTACTAATAGAGAGGGGAGTGGGCGAATATAATCTATGTGTATAATTATGTAAAGGGGCGTGTACTACATTAGGAATAAACTTTGACCTACTACAATTGGAACAAACTTTGACCTCATCTAGATCCAGTATCAGGGGGGAGGGTTGAATTTTAGAACTATGAAGAAAAAAAAATTGAACAATATTTCTTTTCTGTAAAAGAAAATTTAAAAATAAAATTCTTTGGAAAAATTTCTTAAAATAAATTTCAAATATTTGAAATTTAAATTTTTGGAAAAAACTTACAGCTGTCCGCAGAAAATTAAAAAAGATTTTAAATATTAAATTTTTAAGAAAAAAAATCAAAAAATCCTCCGCTACTCACAAAAAATTTTAAATATTATATTTAGTAATAAAAGAAAAATCAAATATAAAATTTCTATTAAAAAAATCCTTAACTTGTAGTGTGGCTGCAGCCCTGCCCCCTGCCTACAAACGCCCCTGCGTATGAGTGCATCACGACCGAGTCCCCCCTGCTCATACAAGTGATTTATAAAATTAATTTCAATTTGTTTTCATTTTTAGTCGGTTGACGAGATGGAGAAACAATATAACTCATTAAGTAGAGTTAAGCTATTTTGAAATTTCTTTGAAGCCATTAAATCCAGAATTAACTATGCTAGAGCGCTATAAATTTTATCATCTGGTCCCCCCAGTCATTCAAAAATTCAAAATAGGTACGGTTGGTCCAGATCGGATAATTGGAAGCAACTACGGGGCCGTTTATGGAATATAATTTTTTTTTTATATTGTAAAATGGTAACGATCGTTTTTTACTTCATAAATTCATATAAATGCAAATATTGACATGTTAGAGTTCAAATAGCATGAAATGTCAGTAATACTAAGGGTTTCAAATGTTACCACACGTCATAAAAGATTTTTAATTTACTTGGAATAAGCCCCTATTCTTTGAGAAGGTGCTACACAGAGAAAAATGGAAAGCTAGGCCAGACAAAGCAAACTTTTTTATATACAAAAGATCAACTAATCCTGAAACCATAATTTAGCTGTAAAAACGATATTATCAACTCTGGCACCGTTTATCAAAGATTAATATTTTTCTTCATGAAGTAAAATGATTAGTCAGTGGGAGAATTGAGGCCCAAGGGGGTCATATTGAAAATTAAAATGTAATTAAATAAAAAAAAATAAAAAATTGTCACTATACACTTTTTCAGGATCTAGATGAGTTCAAAGTTTGTTCCCATTGCAGTGCACGAGGCTGTACATATATATATATATATATATAATTATTATTAGATATAATAAATTACGAAGGCTGGGTGAAAGCTTTAAAATTAAGTAGCAAAATGCGCCTGTTAGGAGATACATGATCGCAGGGATATCTTTTTCTCCGCGGAAGTTGTCGCTTTTAAGATACCATTATCATTTTCTCTCATGCAACTTTTTCAGGGGTGTCCACAAAAAAAAAACCAAATACCAAAATTTTCGAAAAAAAGTTAAAAATATAAAAAAATTTCGAAAAAAATTTCAAAATCCATAGTTATTCACAAAAAGTTAAATTTTTTTTGGAAACAAAATTCTTAAATAAATTATAAATATTAAATTTTTTGAAAAAAAAAAAATCAATAATCCTTATATTCACAGAAAGTGATTTTTTTTAGAAAAAATTGTAAGAAATATTTTTTTTTTTTAAATTTGTACATTTGGAGGGTGCTACAACCCTTACAGCCCACCCCCTGTGGACGAGCCTGTTTTTCTTCCCTTCGCTGAAAGTGTGAACTCACGGAGGTTGCAGTGTTCTTTATGGAGTAATATTCAATGCTCTTAGCAATAGACCAAAAAACATTGTCGCTACGACAACTACCTTGTCCAAATATTGATTACGTGGTCGTCGTTTCGTCACTTGCTTTATAGCTTTGGGTTGGGTGGGAAGAGAAGAGTGTCAAACATGCTTATAATTAGCTTCTAATAGAGTTCTATCGAGTCCTATTAATCTGATTAATTTTGTCCTTTGATAATTATTTTATAAGGTGAAAATTAGAAAGAAAGAGAGAGAAAGGTATCTTTTGTTACTGGAATATGGTAGTGATTGATGATATAATATGTGCTACTACAACATACAACTGACCTCGGGAGATGAAAATGGAGATGTATAAAACATGGGAAAAAATTATCTACATATTATACAGGGTGGTCCAGATACTTAGGGAAACCTTTTTAAGACTTATAATGAACGAACTAGATGGGGTAAAACCATAATTTTTGTATTATTATTTGAAAGCTACATTTAATGAGATTCAAATATTCATAATGAAATCCGTCTTTCCTGATAATCTCAGGTACTGGAAGATTTGGCAGGCCCAGCTGACCTTGTGCGGATCTAACTTTGCCATTTATTCCTTGGGCCTCTAGAGATAGAAATCCATCCATCTAAGGAATGTGAATTAAATGTACAAAACCAGTACAACGGCAAAGTTGGATCCTCACGAGGCCCCCTGGACCTGCCAAACCTTCCAGCGCGTTGTGGCCGAAGTTATCAAAAGAGAGGCGGATCTCATTATGAATAATGAAAAAGGCAACCAAAAATTATACCATTGATCCCTCAAGCAAATACTTGTCTGCTATGTACATTTAGTGTTGAGTCGGTCCACTTCATTCCAGTCTTAGGACCGGCCCTTAGGACTACCAGTACTAGAACTGATTAAACAACGAATAAATAAAGTGGAGTGACGTCATCAAGGACTAAACTTAATAAGTTTTTACGACTGATATGCGGGACTTAACTCTACCCAGACTCTAGTCTTCAGTCCTAAATAAGGACGGACACAACACTATGTCCATTAAATAAATGAACACCTTCAAATTTTAACACAAATTCGCAGGAATAAAATGAATTAAACATAGTGAAAATTAACTCCAATTAATGATTATAAAGAAGACATATATAGGTTCAGGACCACCGATGCTAGGAGGTGGTGGTTTATTATTATTTATTTATTTTTTCAAATTTTCCGACTGAAATCTTATTTTTACAGCCCTAATATGAAGACTTTTTCTTGGAAATTTGGGTCTAAAAATTCCAATCATTCAACTAATATTCAAAATTTTATGACTGACATCGCATTTTTTCTTACTCTAATCAAGCATGAGTGGTGTCATATACACCCTGTATAGCATCGTAAATAGACCCTTGTTTTCTAGTATTTTAAGTCAGTGTGCCGATTATACATATATATCAAAATAAGTCTTGTGTACTTATTTGTCCATATGTCAGTTTTCAGTGATCAATAATATAAATATATATTAAAAAAAAATTTTTTTTTTTTTTTTTTTGGGGGGCTGTTTGGAGTGGCTGGGGAGGACTCGCCATTAATATGTCAATATTTAACAAATGGGCTGAAACGTCCCGGGCTTTACAAAGAAAACACGGTTTATTTTCTCGTTCAAAATTGTTTTTTTTTAATTATTATTTTTATTCGTTTGATGGATTGGAGTCCCCATAATACTTATCAATCCTTTATTTAGCTTGAACAATATTTTTTCCTATCGAGAAGTATTGTAAAATTAAAAAACGAAATTGTTATTGATCTATTGTTTTGGAAATATCAAAAGTAGGGTATCATTTAGCACAACAGAATGTCAGGAAATTTTTACAACTGTCTTTTGAGGGTTAGTCTACACTCAAAATCATGGGAATTAAAAAGAGCCCCATAAAAGTGTAAAGCCCGATACTTTTAAAACAAAGAGTTACTACAGCTGGAAAAAAAGTCCCCCTTTTGAATACGGGCCTGCTTTTATGTTGTAGTATCACAAACCTATTAACTATTATATACACATATCATTGAGTGGCTGATCAAAAATAGTAAAAAATCTTTAAATAAAGAAGAGTCATGGTAAATATGATGCAATGGATATTTAAAGAGAGTTACTACGTTAAGGAAAAAGACGACAAAACAATTCAAAAAATAATGAAACCAACAATATTTGAACATTCAATGTAAATTATGCTCACTCTTTCACGCACCCTCGATCTAAAAATGACTATGGATTAGTGTTAGATCGGTTCTAGGACTGATTTCCCCTCGCCCCTTTCGGTCTTTTTTTTTATCAGTCCGATCTTTTATACAATAAAGCTGGGTCGTAGTATTGTATCGGTCATTATTTAGAGCTACGGCCCAGTTCCACTTGTCGGTCCTTATAAAAGGTAAAATCTATATCTGTTGACGTCATTGAGGATGGTGTTTTTCCTTCTGGATTTTTAATTATTTTGGTGTATAAAAGAATAAATTATATAAATAAGTAAAAATATAATAACTTTGTTTTTTATTGCATTATAAAGAAAACAGGAATATTTTTTTCAAGATATATGCAATGTTCGTAATATATCTCTCATATATCTTATTTGGCTTAATAATCCATGAATATTTGTATTGAAAGTTACAAGGACCGGTCTCAATGATCAACAGTCCAAAGGACAAATACAAGAGATATTAAGACAGAACTGGATCGAATAAATAAGGACCACCGACACAACACTAATGGGTCGTTACGCTTTTTTGACAATAAGACAAAAAAGTTATGTTTTTATTAATAAATACCAAATTTGATAAATATATATATTTTAAACAGGGAAAAAACTTTTAAATTTTAGAACTTAAATATTTCAGAAGACACTTAATTGAAACAAAGAACATTTTTTGTCAAAAAAAGGGAAATTTATTTAAAAATTAAATAGGATTTTTTTATTGTGATAACTAAAAAAATTCTGCAAAAGGGGAAGGGGGCAATGTCCTCTATGGTTCCGGCACCATTGGTGTAAGAAGTACATATCCGGGCAAATATGTACGGTTAGTCATAAAAAATATAGCAGGAAAAAAATATTATTTTAAATTAGTTATTGTCCCCTCCATTTTCAAAAACGGTGACGCGAGTCAAGAGATGAACATAATGCACATAAACCCATCAGAATAGGAACTGCTTAATATCCGACACGACTTGTCTGCATATGCACGGAAAAACTCAATAGAATATTAAAGGATCATTATGAATGAAAACAGTATGTAATGTAAAAAATTCAAGCTTAGAGCAAAGTTTATATAACAAGAAATTGATGACACGGAGTCATTCGAATTTTTCTACAGAAATTCGACTTCCTCTTAGTGACGAGTTATAATTGGATAGAGGCCGTCTTATTAGGTATTATTACACATCAAAGTGTCGCCTATATGTTTGACTGTTTGATGTACGAGATGAAGTCGAATTTATATCGAAAAAATCAAGTTACTCCAATGTATCATTTTTTTGTGATATATACACTATATATATATATGTACTTAGCTTTGAGCTTAGATTTTTTATATTTCATAATGTCGTGTTGGACATTCAACAGTCTCTCTTTAAGAGGATGATTTGTTTTTCCTATTGATATGCTTGCTTGTCGCCTCTTTTTAGAGTCTCTTGAGATATATCTATGTTGTAAATGGTGATCAATATATTATGAAGAATGTTATAGATTTAATGTTGTGAATTTAGTTTTCTTTATTTAAATATTTTGTGGAAACGTTAAAAAAGAGAAAATGATAGTTATTCATAAATGAATAGTAACTTATGTAAATATCTAACTAAATTGTGAATCCTCAACTACAATTAAGTATATTACAAATGTTTTAAGTATCTAATTTCTTCGTCAAAATGTCTTGGACTAATCTGGGATATAATACAGAGGATTAAGGATATTGATGCGCGCACAAGATCCCCCCTACTGGATAGAAGAATTATATTTAATTTATACTATGTAGCTTTAAAAACCATTCAGGTATGAATACTTTCTGTTATAATTATTATATACAATACGTAAATAATGTACTAATTTACAAGAAGGGATAAATAGGAATTAATGAGACAACAACTATCAAACTAAGATGATACTAATTTAATTCATCGCATATTTTAAATGCTTAATTTCATTATTTAAGCGACATAAATTGATGTGAGGCTCTCAGTAAGTATTTCATGTTCTGTAATTAGGGATGTGAAAATTCTCAAAATCTACGTGAGCATACATTCTATAAAAAAGTATTTCTTACTAATCTGAAAAATATTAATGCTCTTATTAATTATTTCTCCATATTTTAAGAATTCAAACGTATTCATAAACAAGGTGTGTATTTTAGTATTTATATATGTCGTCTATCAAACTTGCCAACATGTACTTATCTTTTTGATTTACATTGCCAAGGATGTAGACAATTTTCACACCCCTACTTTAATATCAGATGTGCAATATCTTTTAGATAATAATGACACACTCTTGCTGCCATTCATTCTTGTTCAAGAAATCCTCAAATTCTTGCTCTCTCAGCAATTTGATATAATGAAAAATATCTGGTATTTTTGACGGTTTTTCAAGCTTTTTCTGCAAATAAATATAATATATGTTGCCCATCGACACAAAAGTAAGGTAGAATGATTCTTCCCCCATAAATTGAGTGTGGATTACATTCTTATTCTTCAATAACGAATTATCGTCAACTTATATCAACAAATTATTCTTATTAACCTTTGGTTGTGTTGCAATTTTTTTTTAAATATTTAAAGTAGCCAAAATTGATCGTTACAATAAAAGAATGAGAAATTAATAGATTTAATGGTTAAAAGGTGTCATATTGGGGCTAATATAAGTGTCTTTAATATATAAAAAAGGTTCTACACTATAACTAAAATTAATGGACACATCAACCCATCCCTCAAATTTGTAATAATATATATAAGGTAAAAAAGTGGATTTGGAGATTTCTCCATTTCTTGATTTTTGTTCAAGATTGTCTTTACGTTGGGGTATGTCTGATTTATGTAGTTATTTAATATTAATTTCTATCCAACAAAAAGCACACATTTTTATAATATGTATATTCCTCTTCATTATATCCCAGGACTAATATTAAGTAAATTCATATTACGAGCGAAAAATAAGTAAAATTAATAGAGATGAGATAGGAAACTATGTATAAATGATTTAATATTTATGTAAGTATGATTTGGTAGCAGCAATTGTGAATGTGTGTAATAATGAGAAAAAATGAGGCAGTCCCCTTAGAAAAAACGAAGACATACATAGTACAGAATACAACTCCACGTGTTTTCTCGAAGGAATGTCCCAGGACTAGCTCTATTAATTAATTTAGTTAGTGAGTAAGTGAGTATACCACTTACATACAAAGAATAATAACTAGGGTACCCCTGTATGTAAGTATGTAAAAGGCTCTTTATACAGGTCTTGATGATCTATGTAATGATGACAAAAAAAATATAAAATAAAAATATGTAAGGAAGTAGTAAATTAAGAATAATGATGTATGTAAAGGAGATATTTAAAAAAAAATTCAAAGTCTCTTTGTATGTAATTATCCTACCTTAATTTAACTAAAAAAAGTTGCAATTGTAAGTATGTTAACAACTATGAGATTATCCCACTATATTTTTAAAGCCACGTCGGAATAAGCGTACTGTTTGGGGTAAAAACGGATAAATAAAAGAGGATCATTCCTTTAGACATAGAGAAATCTTTTGTAAATATGTATGACATGCAATTACTAAGACAGATCCGTGACTACGGAGTGGGATATTTTTTGAAAAATATATGGTATAGGGGAGGGGGAACGCTACAGCCTTAACCCACCCTTGACTAAAATTGTGTTGTCAAAATGGTCGAAAAGACAGCAAAAATCAAAGGTTCTTGTCAAAATTTCTTCTCATTTTCTTTATCACAATTAAAATTTAACAATATTCCTTGTCTTTGTTTTTTATTTTATTTATGTCTTTCCTACAAAAAATAGGACATAAAAACATTGTGTCAAAATTCAAGCCCATGACTACGGGAATATGCTACAACCCCCTGACTAAAATTTATAGTCAAATTTGTCGAAAAGACAAGACTTTTTGACACACTTTGAAATTACCAATATTCATTATAGTCCATTTTTTATTATTCAAAAAATGTCTAATACATCCTGTCAAACTTCAATCCCATGACTACAGGATGATGCTACCCACTCCACCTTCTCCGACTAAACTTTTCTGTCAACTTTGTCTAAAAGATAACGTTTTTTGTTACAATTTTGAAACATACGAACTTTATCTTTTAAAAAAAATATGTCAAAAGCGTCAAAGTTTCATCGATAAGCCCAGCACCCCACTCCGAAAAATCCCAGATAAGGCCCTGTAGAGTGTACAAATAAGGATTACAATGTCAATACATATTATAATAACTATGCTGTATATTAATTATTATTAACATCCTGGCATGGTTGAAAATTAATATGAGTTGTTACAAAACAAAAGACTCAATCAATCAATGAAGAAGAAGGATGTATGATGATATGATCAGAGTAGTACTAGTACACATTCATAAGTTAATGAAAGAGGGGTGGCGGCAGCAGCAGGGGTGGAATGAATATATAGTGTGTTATAGAGTATGTATATATATGATCCCATGTTAGTATTAAGAATCTTGATTTCATATATAGACAATATACCTATAAAGATAATAACATCTATATGTATCACTCATTTGTTGAATAGGCATATTCGAATAAGTATGTATGTATAATAAATTAGGAGATAGAGAAAGGAAACATCATATGAAAGTAAGTATGTTAATGTATGTGTATCAATGGTACATGTATCCAAGGAGAGAATAACTTACTCATCCTCCCATGGACAGACTTCCGTTGAACTCGTCGTCCATGCTTCAATCTCTCCTGCTCCAACACCCGTTGAATTCTTGTTTTGAGAAGCACCTTCTTCATTGGATGGATTACTTTCTGCAGAGGCTGCATTACCTTCCAAAAGAATCCTCTTGGATGATGTTAAAGAGGGGCGTGAAGGGAGTTGTTCAGTCGTTGTTAATGCTACTGCAGTTGTTATTATCTTTGCAGAAATACACTCCTCATCTTTAGAGATTCCCTCGGACTTGGGATGATTCTCAGAGGTGGAGGTTGCTGTTGGCTCAAAAAGAGGAGGACATTGCTCCTGTGGGGAAGGCGAAATAGGACCTGAGTAAAGGAGAGTTTCAATACATGGATTACTTGTAGTAGTTGTCTTGTTGTTCGTGCTGTTTTCATCTTCGTTCTCTCCGTTGCTCTTATTGTTGTCATCCTCCTCGTTGTTGACCACCCTCAGCACTTCCCCCATTCGATCCTCATTTAGGATTCGAGGAGAGGAAGGTGGAGTGACTGGAGGTCGAGATGGGGTTGCGGATGCGGATGTTGGGAAAATATAATCTGCATCTTCACTCTTAGTTTGTGTGCACTTGGATGAAGTCTCCACAAGAAGATTCTGAGGAGTTGCATGATCTAGAGAAGAATTGGTAGTGAAGGCAGTGGGAGAAGATGATGGAGAAGGAAGAAGAAGAGAGGTATCTTCTTTGGATTCAAGAACCATGTCACTCAGCATGTCTGAAGTGACATCCCCTTGCATATTGTAGGGGGGTCCCTTCGTGTTGGAGGCTCTCGAAGATTTTTTTCTTTTGTTACTTCGACTTTTAGCTCTTTTGGATGTGAGGGACGTGTTGGATGAGGATGGGGAAGGGTTATTGTTGTGATGATGGTGGTGGTGATGGTGATGGGAGTGGTGGTGGGAATGGTGAGGATGGGAATGGGGGTGGGAATGGGAGTGAGGGCTGCTATGGCTATGAGAGGAGGGGGAAGAAGCATGAGCGTGAGCGTGAGGAGGTCCATCGATCAACAAAAGAGTTCCTTCCTCTCCGGCTATGACTGTGGTCCGAGAATCTCTTCGACTCCGATGTGGAGGAGGAGGCTCCGCAGAAACGGACTCTTCTTCTATTGCTGGATCTCCCCAATTAGCTGATGATTCTTTATTTGAAACGTTGGATATGGAGGAGGTCGATGTATTGGTGTTGGTGTTGGTATTCGTATTAGGCAGGGTGGATGAAACATGTGGCGTGGCGCTCGGTAAAGAGCTGGAACTTTTCCTGGGCTCCTCATTCCCTTCCGGAGAATCACTAATCTCTCCTGTTGCACCATGGATGTTGAAATCTTCCAGAGTTATTTTGGTAGCAGAGTCTCTACCTGTTGAGCAGGACCCCACTCCAGTTCCAGTCCCTGGGGGCGCCACAGAAGATATTTTTTTCCTTACTGGTCCGAAGTTAAAAAACCTTGAAAGTAAAGAGAAACGTAGAAGCAAGCTAGTTGAACACGCACGAGTTCTCTTACCTTTTCTTCTGATTCCCGGGATTTACAGCGTTAGCGAGTAGAGTCTTGTAGCTTTCGGATCTAATGAATCGTGGATAGCAGTCTTTCTTGATGAGAAAAGTGTAAACGTGCCCCGCCGTCGTTTCAAACGTAAATCGTGAAGGATTCTTCATTGCCTCTCGTGTAGCTTCCATTGTCTTGCCATCAATATTTATCTCTGCCTTGGCTCCTGGTGATAAGAACTCTCTGAAACAAAAATTAGAGAATCATTACAACTACTAAAGTCTCAAAACTTTTTCCACTTGTCTATCAAAACCAAATATTTATTTCTAGTATAATTGCAAATTTATTTTGATTACATTTAGCTGCAATATGATTCAAAGTGACAAAAGTATATCCATCATCGGATCCGGTAATTGGGGATCGACCATAGCTAGAATCATAGGTTCAACTGTACTTCAGCATAATACTATTTTCAAACCTACTGTCAACATGTGGGTCAAGGATGAGTTGATTGATGGAAAAAGTCTAGTGGACATAATCAATCAAACGCATGAAAACGTTAAGTATCTTCCTGGTAAGTGGATATCAATCTGTATATGTATACATATGTGACTATTACCACGTATTTGTTACCTCCATTAATATAGGAAAGAAACTACCATATAATGTTATCGCCGTCTCGGATATAGTTAAAGCAACTGCAACGGCAGACTTTATAGTATTTGTTTTGCCTCATCAATTCATTAAATCAACTTGCTCTTTACTTAAAGGAAAATTGAAATCCAATGTCAAAGGGATCTCTCTAATAAAGGGTATTTGGTCTCTTTTATCTTCAATCTACATAATATTGAGTTAACATTAATCAAATTAGGATTTGAGAAGCACCCAGAAGGAGGACTCAAATTAATCTCTCAAACACTAAAGGAAACGCTCGATATTCCAATTTCTGTTCTTATGGGAGCAAATATTGCTCATGAGGTGGCAGATGAAATGTTTTGTGAGACCACAATAGGATGTTCTGAAGGAGAAGAAACAGAAAACGTAGGATATACTTCAAATAAATAGATATTCATATGTTCATTTCCCTTCACTTTCTACTTTAATTTCAGATTTATAAGCTCCTCTTTTCAACATCCAACTTTCGAGTTGTTGTCGTCAAGGATGAAACAACAGTAGAGATATGTGGAGCTTTAAAAAATATAGTTGCCGTAGGTGCAGGATTCATTGACGGACTGAAAATGGGGGATAATACAAAGGCTGCTGTCATAAGACTTGGTCTTATGGAGATGATACGTTTCACAGAATTATTCTTTTCAACTCCCGCCTCATCCATGTCCACGTTTTTTGAGAGTTGTGGAGTTGCGGATCTAGTCACAACATGCTATGGGGGTCGTAATAGACGTGTTGCAGAAGCTTTTGTACAATCAAACAAAAGTATAGCAGAGTTAGAGTTGGAAATGTTGGGAGGTCAAAAGCTTCAGGGCCCTGAAACGGCGGCTGAGGTTCATCATATGTTAAAAAAAAGAAATATGGAAGATCAGTTCCCCTTGTTTACATCCGTTTACCGAATATGTGAAGGGAAAATTAAAGTACATAAATTAATTGATAGTTTACGATCACATCCGGAGCATATTGTCAAAGCAGACGCTCATCTTTAAGTTGAAATTTTAAAACAGTTATTCATATGTTGTTTTATATGCTTGTTAGTATTGAATTTTACGTTCATTTTATGGAATTTTAAGAATATGCAGTGAATTACACATTTTATTTTAAGTTACTTACTCCCAGATTTCCTTTACTTTTTTCTTGATACTGGATTCAGAACCTGGTCCCATTCTTAACTCTTGTACAGCCATCCAAAAACGAAGATTTTCGTGACTATATTCTTTTTTCATGTAATTTAGGAGTTCTTGTAAACCTAAGAAATCAATCAGACAAGTACACATCAATTAGTAAATTTAGTAGTTATTTTGTTTCATATGTTAATATTACCGAGTGTATCACTCACGAGATAATCTAAGCCAATGGCCCACTTCTTTACTCTTTTCTCCGTGGGGCACTCCACACTGAAATTAGTTAAATGTTAAACAATATTACTAAGTATGGAAGTAACTGCTGAATATCTTTTATAATGATGATTTGACAAAACTAAGTGTTTCTGTTATATTTTCATATAAATATGATGAAGCAAGAAAATACATTCTTTTTGTTGAAAACTCAGCGTTAGTTAAGTATTTAGATTTATCTATAAATACATATTATGTATAATAGAATACAATGGAAACTTTCAAAGTTTTTTCTCCCTCCTTGCAAAAAGATATTTTTACTTTTTGATGACTTTTTAATTAAATTTATCAAATAGATAAATCAATATTAGTACACCCTTCCTTCTATAAGAATACTTACATAGGTTGATTGAGACACCAGTATGTTTGATCATCAGTAACCCAGGGATTGGAGGGCCCAACCGGACTTAAAAGGGCATCAAATTCAGTAAAAATTTCTGTATATTCTAATAAACCTTCGGCAACGACTGAAACCTTAGCACGACTCATAGCTAAATAGTTTTTCATAAATTCAGCCTTTAATGAAAAAAGAAATGAAAATTATTTTTTAACTATAATTACGTGAGATTGTCAAACCTCTTCTCTAAGATGTTCTCTTGTTCGGCTACGGGCTTTGATTCTTTGTTCACGTGTCGGTACGGGTGATGATTCGACGACTGTTGTATAACCTGGAGGGGGTCGATATACACGCCAATATGCTTTTTCTTGTGAATCTGTTATTATTTTATCTCCTTTTTTACGGTCTTTGGCTATTTTTAACTGAAAATGATTGATTTAACAAATAAAATCTAAGTCGTATTTCACATAAATATACCTGCTCTTCTGCTTGCATCGTAACAAACTCCCATCGACTTGATAGAATTTTCTTAAGGTTATTATAGGCTTCCTGAAGGTGACGAAAGTGTATTAGATATTATGTAGATTATAAAGCATAATACTCACGACTTCATAGTCTTCTAAAGAATGTTTTTGCCTATTACGATGTTGAGATCTCTTGGCTAAGTAGATGGCATACTCAATGTTGTCTGGTGTGTGATTTTGAGATGGCCAATAGTAAGGTGTCTGAAAAAAGAAATTGCATGGCCGCTGCCCAAAAGAGATAACAAATTTTTTTACTTGAAATCTATAAAGAGAGCTATCATCTTTTACAAGAAGATTTTTAAGTTCATTGATGGGAAAATAATAACCAAATTGGCAAAGAAGGTTAGCAAGATGAACTGCTTCCACTAAAAAAAGAAAAAGAGAACATTAAACAGTTTGTTTCAGATATTGTAAATGTGATTTTATTACAAGAATCTTCAATGCTTAGCCGATCCATAAGCCATTCGATCAGATCGTAGCCTAAAGAAATAAAAATGGAAAAATACCCATACAAAATATTGAACAATACAAGATATGAGAACCTTACCCATGAATGCGGCGGGGATTGAGGTTAGAAATAGCTTTTGACTCCGAACAGGCACGCCATGTTCACTATCCTGCATATCACAAACCAAATTCTCGAGCTGGATACATGAATATAATCAATTTATATAAATGAATATTTACGGATTTTGCTAAAAATTGTTATGTTCCCTAGTACTAACACCTAAGCATTTAAATGGATTGTTGCAGCAAAAAAATATAAAAAAATTAAAGTACTCCACCCAAGATAACGGAAATAAAAAGTAATAACTAACTGCTCTTTAGCATGCAATCAGTCGTCAATTACTTCAAATGAAGTATGTACACAATAAATTATAATCTTACCTTGTCGAAGACAGCTGGTCTCTGAACAATTTTGGTGTGTGAATCATGCTTGGTACGACTGTCCATACTGCGAGCAAGGGACAAGTCGAAAAGGGGTTAGCCGCCAGGATAGTTGCGGGTGGCAGGGGGTACCATGGCGGTGCAACGTCTTGTTTGGCTAAGCTCTGAGCACCAGATATGGCCGGAACGAGTGAAGATTAAATTCAATCAACATTTGGCCAATCTAAAAATAAACAGAATGAGTGTTTTTTAAAACCATGAAAATATATGTATTAAATTATAATTATTATTATTCAACTTTTATAATACTCTAATCGTGTTCAATGTCACGTAGATGGGTAAACTATTAAATAAAATATATATATATTTGCACACACGACATTACCATGAGAGGGAGTGTCAATGGGCAATCTGTCATACTCATGTACAATGCAAATTATAGTTGTCAAAAATGGGTATTTGAGAAATTCATTTCAGGACGATGGAGCGTATTTTGGATCAATTCAGTTGAATTTTTATTGTCAATACTAGAACTGATTAAAAGAAGAAAAATTAAGTTGAGTTTAAGGACTGATATAGAAGGACTAAACTGGATTTGGCCAAGACTCAACTGAACGGGAATGCATTCTTCAGTCCTAAATAAGGACTGGCACAAAACAACCAGAAATCATATTTTGTATTTTCATGTTGATGTATCAAGAGGGGGAACACTAGGATGCTAATTTTGTCCATAATAATAATTGAATACATAGTTTTATGTTGACCCTCCTCAACGAGGATATACATGGTTTTATCTCTATCCCCTCGGAGATAATTATTCATCATAAACAATACCTAATAAATCGCCACTCTTCATAAAAATAAGTAGAGTAATCTTGTCTTTACGATAAAAGTGAATGGAGCTAAGTGAATCATTCTCAAAAAAGAAATCAATTACATATATAAAAAAATAGACATTTTAAAAGTGTTTTATATGTGTAGGGACTTATAAGACAAGACAGGTTTAGATCCCTTTTTTATATTATTGTAAGAACATTGAAATACATTTAGTTTATCTATACAAGTCTACTGGGGGAGTACCTTCAATGGTAACCCCGATTTTAACTGCAAAATGCATTCTACCTGAGTTCATTTTCAAATCTCATAGGGTATATGAGTATTCTGACAAGCTGTTTCTGTGCTGCCATCCCATATGCTAAGAGACGTATCTTCCGAAGATTTGACTTCTTCGTATGAAAATTTAAAATGTAAAGTCCTGAAACAATGGGGCATTGCAACTCAAGAAAGGGTAAGAATGGCCATTCTCTCGGACAAATTGAAGCTCTGAACCCCAAGTTCTTCGTCCTTATTTGACACAAATTATATTTATGTCAATAGACAATTTTTCCCGAACCCACCCCAATTTCCAAATTAAAAAAGACGATGATAAAACCCTCTCAAAACGAACTACCCTAATATACATAAAAATACACATATTATGTGTCCATTCAACTTTTCATCATTACACTTCAAATTATACTGGTTTTTTTTTTGTTTATAAACATGTACGTATATTCAAATATAGACATACAATGTAGTAAGTATTAACGGTTCTACATAAATTAAGTATGGCTGCTAAATAAATGCAAACTCACATCACTTTTTTCAGTAATGTTTATTACCAACTTTTATGTCATAAAAAAACACTTATTTAATGAATATTCTATACTACTCTACATTTATCAAATTAAAATATATTTTTTTATGGAATAAGATGAATCCATAAACTCTATTAACTTATTCAATGTACATAAGAGTTTATATGTGTAGGGCGGACATAACACTTATTGTTTGATAAGTGATAAAGATAACAACTAGTGTTGCAGGGGCGTCCACAGGGGTGGGCTGGAGCCCCCTAAATTAAGGAATTCTTGCCTTTTACTAGAAAGTTTAATATTTGAATTTTTTTTTCAAAAATTTAATTTTTTGTAAATATCTATGGATTTTTGAACTTTTATTCAAAAAAAATTTTATATTTGAAATTTAACTTTTTAATTTTTGAGAATAGCTATGGACTTTTGAATTTATTTTTTTTCCCCAAAAAGTTTAATTATTTGTAAACAGCTGTGGATTTATGATTATTTTTTTTGAAAAATTTATTTAAAAATAATCCAAAACATAAGCCCTCCCAAAAATATAATCCTGTGGACGCCCTTGCATTGGATCCACAGATTCAACCAATATGAATCCCCGGTAGTAAAAGACAGTGATGGGTAAGCTAACTTATCTTTTTAACTGGTTAAGTTAAAGTTAATTATTATTTAATTTTTAATAACTAGTTGAGTTAAAGTTTATTTCGATTTCTATAAAAATTAAGTTGTTAAGTTAAAGTCAATTTCGAGTTTAATTTTATTAACTAGTTAAGGTTAAGTGAATTAACTTTAGAGTAATTTAATTTAAATTAACTTACCTAACCTAGGTTAAGATAATGTTAATTTCGATACCAAAATATAACTATTTAAGTTAAAGGGAATTGAGAAATTTACCAAAACTACATAATAAAAATTATTCTCTCGGTCTGTCTGAGATTTTCTCAACTTCCAATTGAACGATCAAGAAAAAAATACATATTAAAAACTCCCAACAACAAGCGAAAAAGCCAGAGGAGACTAATGTGGAATGAAGCACGTTCAACGACGTCTCTGCAGATTTTCACTTAAGCTTTAACTTAATTAAGTAAGGTTAAAGTTAAGAGAATGCAGTTTAAAAAATTTACCACCTAAGTTAAAAGTTAAGTTTAATAAATAAAAAATTAAGTTGTTAAGTTATAGTTAAAATAACCCTGTTTAAATAATTAACTAGTTAAGCTAAAAGTTAATTAAATTATCAAAGTTAAGTTAAGTGGCATTAACTTTCTTAACTCTGGTAAAAGAAACGAAAATGAACGCGTTCAACCTGACAGTTTGAAGAATGTTTAGGAGGAGAGCAGCTTAGCTGTCACAGCGTTTCATTGCTGCGAGAACCTATGAGATGAAAGAAATAAACAAAAGCCCCACTCCTATCTAACCCTATAATACTAGAAACAATTAAGCGAAGGCTCAATCACACCCGCTACAAATGGGGTGGGTAGAAGAACTGAGAAATTACTAAAGTGACATAAGAAAAGTTTATAATTCCATTTGTCATATTTTTATGTAAAAAAAATATTTATTTAATTTAAATAGTAAAAAATATAACTTTATTAAAAGACTCAGCCCTGAGAAACTTATAAATCACATTTTTTAAGAAATCATTTAATTCCAATATCAAGCCTATCACATGCCTCTTTGTACATATATAAGTATATATTTGACCATTTGAATCTAATAAATGTGTGTTTTTTTCACTAAAATATGACAAATGGCTTTATAAATCTATGTTATGTAATTTCTCAGTTTTTTCCCCCATTTGTAGGGGGCGCGCTTAAGCCTTCGCTTACAAGTTTCTAGTATTATATGATCACGAAATCATACAGGAATGAATTACAGCGATGTCGATCCTTTATTCTACTCCATGTCCAATTAGAACTTCCAATTATAATTCCCCAACAAATCCTCATAGTTAATCTTCATCTTTCACACACTAGTGATTATTTTATACTGTTTGTTCTCTCTTCAAGAATGAAAGAATAATAATGACAGGTTTGGAAAAATTATAATTTAATATATTATAAAAATATATAATTATATGTTCTACCTCCAACGATAAACTTCAGTTATCTTTTCTCTCGAAAGAGTTTATGTTGAACAACTCAAAGGACTTATTTACTAATTACGTCATTTCAGCTATTGTAGTTACCATAAAAGACTGATAAGGATCGGTCCTCGGACTGATAAATTTTTTTAGGAACGGACTTATAGGCTTGCATTCTTTTTAGACCCACCCAACTCTACCCAATATATAGCAGCAAACAAGATCTTTTTCAAATGACAATTATTGGTCCATAGAGGGGGGTTGAAGGAGAGGTAGCTCCTCTCTCCCCACCCCCAATTAAGGGATTTTTGATTTATACCAGGATTTTTTTTTTTCAATAAGTCTTTTTTTTTGTCAATAGCTATAGATTTTTAATTTTTTTTCCAAAAATATATCTTTATTTTATAAACTTTTTTCCAAAAAAAATAATTTTTCTGAATAGCTATAGATTTTTTAATTTTTCAATGTTTTTTCAAAAAAAAATTAAAAAACCAAGCAAAAAATATAAATATAAATTTATATATAGTCCTGCAGACGCATACAAATACAAAAATTGCATATATCTAGGTGTATACGAATAAAAACACGGGTTCGACAATAAAGAACAGGTAGCAGCAATATTGTATTTATAATACATTACTCATTGGGAAGCCTTAATTATTAAGTACTATGATAAAGAAAAAAATGATTGCTAGTATGTAAATAACATAATGAAATAATTTATAATCTATTTTTTGCTCCTTATCAATGTACAGTTATTAATATACATACATGTACACTGAATGGGTAGAGCTGTAAATTGTAAGTATTGTCCGCATGTAAAAATAAAAGAAACCTAAAAATGTCATGGTAATCCTCACAATTTACGGGGAGGTTGGAGAAAAACAGCTAAGCTGTCATGACGTTCTATTAGATAAGCTACACGCAGCTATGACAGGAATGAAATAAACATAGGTCCCACTCAGTATGTAGCAATGAAATAGGCAGGAATTACTCTAATGTTAATCCTCAATTATACTCCGAGTGCAACAGAGATACTCCCCAATCAATCTTCAGTGTTACTCTTCATCGTCTCTGAGCACAAGCACTCTTGGTGACACCGATTGTAAATCCGAAGCATTTTTTAGCGTGTAAGATTTTTCTCTAGTTTGTAACTTGAACAGTATTTTTTACCTATAGAAAGTTGTTTTTACTATTCCTTCATTTTTGGGGAGAAAACAAATAATTGTAAGTATACAGTGTAACCAGAAGTCAAAGTTAATAGAAATACAAGATTATGCCATAATGTATGTAATTGGGCTGGCAAGAATTTTCAATGTGATGCACCGTACCTACTGCTGGATACGACAGAAAGATAGTACATCTACATCATTTACATGGTATAACCATGTATGTATTTCTATTGACCTGGACCACGAGTACGTGTGCTCATGATGGAGTTATAAGTGTAAATCCCAGTCGGACTTAATCTTCTAAATAAATAAAGCAAAGTTTGCTTGTATGAATGTCTGAATATAAGACAACAGGTCAGCGAGTGCATTTGATATAGTGCTCCATGATGTATATAATAAACATGTTTTGATCTAAGAAATAACAATGGAGTCGTATTGATGAAATATTATAGGTTTGTACATATAGCATCGAACGTATATACAGGGTGCACTGTATAATATGCTCCCTTATGTAAAGAATATAAATATGTTTGATATAAAAGATAATAATGGAGTCGCATTAATCAAATATTGCACGGCGTGTGTGTATAACAAGAGCACTGTTTCTGATTGTTTTTGTGATTTGTCTCTTATGTATATGAATCATAATTCAAGTGCGTATATGTTGAGATATGAATAAAATATAAACTCGGGTATATTAAAATGATTTTTTTATATTAATGATAGATTTTGAGACTTAATTACACAAGAGTCATCCCAACAGATTATTTTTTCCAACTGAAACTGCAGTTTAATAGAAATACTAGGTTATGTCAATAATTCAAAACGAAGAGTAGCCTTAAGGATTTCTTGGGGAATTATCTTCTAGACTATTAGAGAAAAATGTATCTTTTAGCCAACGTCTAGTGATGCAGGCTACTACCGTTAGTTTATAATAAGTAAAATTTAAAATCGCATGCCGGCATATTATTTAAGTACATACATATAGTGTTGTGGTATCCCCTATTTATTCGGTCCATTCTAGTCTTAGGAGCAAATTTTGTAAGTTTTAGGACTGAACCGGACGGAACTACAGTTTTCAGTCCGAAATAAGGACCGAGACAACATTATATACATACACTTATTAATAGAGGGTTTCATATAACTCTTTATTACATAGCCTTATTCTTCACATTTAATTAATTAAGTTTCAATGTAATATTTATTATCCTATTAGATGACACAGTTGAATAATAGTAACGACAAAAAAAATAACGATAAACTAGGGTTGTATAATCTATCGGTTACAAAATTATAAACTCCCTCCTAAATTTTCAGTACGACTCCGAACCGAACGCAAAATCCGTTCCAATTAATAATCTTTGCTAAATTACGTCATCGTAGATCAATCTTCTATCATTTTAATACCTTATTTAGACTTTAATTAGGCCCAAATTAAGAATAATGGCAAAATATTTACGAGTTATATAGATTCTTAAAGTTTTACTGAACTAATTCAAATGGTGAACTGAGATCATTAACAATAATATTAGTGAAAATTATGCCTTGTAGAGGGCACTTAAAAGTATGGTACGTTTTTCAAGGACCGATAGTAAGTCAAATATTAAGGACTAATACTAACCTACAATATAATAAATAATATATCATACGACTTGAACAGTAATATAATGTACATAAGTAACCAAAGAATGAATATGAATAATCCATAATGTTTTAAATAAAATATATCAATTTATCAGTTTTTTTATTACGACGATCAATTGAGGCTAATTTAAGTGCAATTTGTGACACACCCAAAGGAATAATACGAATAATTTGTTGATAGAAATTGACGTTAATACGTCATTGAAGAATACAAATATAATCCACTCTCAATTTTGATAAAAATCTTTATAGCCTGTTTTTGTATTGACGGGGCACAAATTAATTTAAGGATCATGAAGGTGCCCCCATTAAATATGGTATACATATATATATTACAGACAATGTCAGGGGATCCTCATCTATTATAGATAACACAAGGAGGTTGTATTCAATCTAAATGACATGTTAAGAGATAATATATTTATATATTTAGGGAGAAATCGACTTCATAAATATATTTTGCTCAATTATTCAAATAATCTGATCTGCCAATATGCTAAAAACTCTAACAATTTGAAGAATTTTTGAGAGAAGATCCGCTTTGCTGTCATGACGTTTGATTGAATTATCTGCAAGAAGCTATGAAATGAAAGAAATCGAAACAAACCTCATTCTGTATCTATTGATAATGTAGCCAGGGATTATAACGATGCCAATCCTGAATTCTACACTTATAACCACGCAAAAAAATCCTCAAAATTATGTTTGTCATTCACGCACTAGTGATTACTTCACTATTCTATTTATGTTATCTCTTCAAGAATAATGATAACAGCTTTGGAAAATAAAAAAAAATCACCTTTTTAGGTTCCAACTATAAAATTTGCTCCCTCATCCATTACCATGCATAAATACAATTGATATAAAGATGAATCATATTAACTTGCTCTTGTGGCAATGGCCTTCATTTGTAGGTGTATGATTCATTGTTAAAAACAAGAAAATTGTCTAAAAGCTCGTGAACATACATTTAAAAAATAAAAGTATATGTTGGTAACTATCAAAGTATTAGTGGATTTGTTAATAATTTCTCTCCATTTGGAAAATTCAAAAGTATTAGGGAGCAAAGAGTACTATAGTTAGTGATGTAAATCCTGGGAATTTTTTACCTGCCCATTTTTTTAGGAATTGTTAATCTGACGAACGAATTTTCTTTTCCTTAGGTCTTGTCATAATTATTTAATTCCTGAGTAGAACATTTGTGGGTGCTCATAAAAGACGGAGCGTAACCCTGAGGATTTGTTGCTGAGCTATAATTGTAAGTCGCTGTTGGACTCAGAATAAAATTTGAGATTGACATCTAAGTAATTCTTGCCAATGTTCTTATTTATTTATGTGCTTATAGTGATCCCTGTCAGCAGATATCGTCTATCAAAGTTGCCAGGATATATCTTTCTTTTTGATTTACAATCGAAAGGATTTAGACATTTTTCACATCCGTATACATAGTATGTCCACACCACTTAACATATGTCAGGGCCGTTATCAGTGATGATATAACGGTATTGATAATTTTTGGAATAAGCCCCCCCCCCCTAAATTATGAGAGCTAGCAACGCCCCTGGCCGTTATTAAGATTTTTAAATTGACAAAATGTTTTTTACACTAACTTTAATTTTATAGGAGCCGGATTTGCCATATATATATATTTTTTTATTTGCCAAATGATCTTTATTGAAAGATCATTATAGTTTTTTTAGAAAACAAAGTTTGGCGGTTTTGAAAGAAACCATATCTTTTTATCACAAATGTAAAATTTGAATATTAATTATAGCAAAATTTCACAAATAACCTTTTTTTATAATTTTGTTTTACAAAATGAAAATTATTCATTTCAAAATATTAACAAAGGATATGTTTTTTTCAAAATTTAAGAACAATATTTTAGTCAGGGGAGTGTACCATCATGCCGGGAGTTACCGGCCTGTATGGAATATACGGACTTGTCCACAATATATTAAAAGATTAAAGAATGATATGGTACTTACAAAACGACTGTCATTTCATGATAATTTAATTAACACGTTGCGTGTTAGGGTCACTAGGGACGTATCTCCTGCGTTTCGGGAGTTTACAGGTTCCCCAATGTCAGTACTCGTAAATTATTGGAGGTAGTACCCTAATCATGGAATTTTGAAATATACTGATGATTTTCATTCACATGTATACTCACTATATTTTAAAAAAACGGTGAATAAATTAAAATTCTCCCGTTTATACAATGTCGTTTGAAGTTAATTTAATTTTTGAAATGACCCACCGGTGGGACACCCGCACTCTATTTGAGGAGACAATGGCCTACCGGTGGGTCACTGCGCACGCAACGTGTTAAATTAAGAAATTCAATACATAAAATTTTACCTTATTGAGTTGGTACAGAGCCCTGCCAAGGCGCATATTTTCAAAGATTTAGCGAATCAATAACATGACTAGGGGATCATTTTTGTAATTTTTTTTTTTAATATAAAAAAGTCTTTGATTAGGAACACTCCAGACAAACTACAAAAGTATCACTCTACATTGTGCACAAAAATGAATTTAACTATATAAATTTCCTCAATGAACACACTAAACAAGTCTAGTGATGAATCCTCCTTCAACTGAGACTAGACAAACAGAACTGCTTCACGCAAAAGCCTCAGCAGCTGTAGTTACATAGAGAAGTTATAGTAAAGAATCTTTCAACAAAAAAATTATGGGATTGTCATACTTATTAGGGCGAATATTATTACTTGTACTTAAACCGTTGTTATATGATGTCTAGGCGTGCGCATTGGGATATTTTCCCAATACAAAAAGCAGAATAATGAATGCCTTAACGCCACAATTTAAACAAAAAACAAAAAAACGAGAGAATAGAAGGAGAGAATGGAGAGCAGGAGGCCATATTGATTTCTTCTTCCTTTTCTTTCCTTTCTTTCTCCCTATTATATTACGTACATACTCTCCCTCCCTCGTCCCGATGAAGAAAAAACCACCTCAATCCCTCTCGAAAAGTGGATAGACACGATTCCATTTCATATCAAATGACCTTTTATGTAAACAAACCTATCCTAAAGAGGAGATTGTACAGACTCCAGAAATCATGGAAGCGTCAGTGAAAATCTCAAAGGATAAATAATAATTCATACAAAAAGTTGTCAAGTGGCTTTCTTGTTAGATATGAAATTAATATTAAATAAATGAAAGGAGGAAACATTGAATCGAGTAAGTTGAAATTAAGGTGGAGATAAGCATGAGTTCACTTACATGTAACCCGAGGCTTCGCCCCTTAGATCGTTGAGGATCAAAGTCAAGGAGAAACCCTTTGAATGAGAACGAATCCGTGAGGGGTTTTCTGAAAAATAAAATATAAATTTGGGAGATCACGAAGGAAATGTAATTTTTAAATGTAATACACTCTCAATAATGAATCTATCAATTAATCACAGCAATGCACAGACTCTTAAAAAGAATACACTGGATATTATATTTAAACTGATCACAATATTTTTCTCATTTTGAACAACAGCAAAAAAAAAAAATAACTTGGGAGTACTTTGAAAGGGATTCACTCGATGGAGGGGAATCCGGAGAACAAATAGAGATGCTCTCCAATCCTGAAGAATCGTATAGGTATCTTTGTGGCTTCGTAGCAATTTATTTATTTATGTAAATTCATATTTTTTTCTTCTTAACGTTGATACTTTGGATTTTCATCGCCATTCGGAAATTAGAATAGCAAAGTTGGCTGGTAGTTATTTCAATAATAATAAAAAGGGCATAAACTTTCTACATGGCCGGGGAATCAAAGAACAGATTTATTTGCGCATGCGTGACTTAGATATAGACAACAAACACACAAAGAGAAGAAAAAGAAACCTTCTCTGACTATCAGTACAGTTACTCTCTCTCTCTCTCTTTTGTTCTTTTCTCTTCTCCCTCAGCTCACTCACTCACTTGTTAGTTGGCTCTTCTTTTCTTCCTTCCTCCTGGTGGTGGAAGTACCAGAGAGGCAGACTCAATGCAATTTCTCTTTCAGAGAAATATTCATTAATTAAAAGCTCTTTAAACCCCTACATAAATCCACATCTGGAGAAAACACTCATATGCATTCAGTTTGAATAACAGTACATTTATACTGGGTGGATGAGGTTGAGTGGGATTAAATGGTAAGAGAGATATTATATTAAGAAATAGGGGAGTAAGATGATGAATTTTCTAATTTGTAATACTAATATCTAAAGAGTTGGGTAAAAGAGAGAACTTGCACGATGAGTAATGACTAATGGTGTTGAAGAGGAAGAAGAGAAAGCCTATATATGTATATATAATAAAATTTCTTAAAACTATGAATTAAAAGTAAATCAATATCTTCCCATATTACACAAAATCATTACAAATGTAGATATTATTATATCGTTAATACGTGCTCTTTATAGGAGCTACTAGGGTGGACTTACCCAGGCTTGGATCCCTTTGAACACTATTTCCGTTTATCTGTTCATTTTTGTTACATTTCTGAACTTAAAGGTTCAATCGTTACTTTCTTTCCATTCATCGTTTTTTTTTAATTGAAAAGACGACCTAACTATCATATTTTGAAATAATTCAGTTGGCTACGAAAAAACGAGATGCCCGTTTTGACGTACAAAAGATAAATGTCAATTAATCATTTGACATACTTATTCCTTCACGATACCCTCAGTACCCCTTAGGAGGCAAATTTTGTTTTCTTATAGACGACAAATATTACACATAGGCCTCGTTTTGCCATTTGGTTTTAGGTTTGGTCTTTGGATAAAATATGTCCTTGGAGAAAAATAAAAAAGGATGAAAAAAATGAACGGCTAAATTAACACTGTTCAAATATTTTTCCATGTTTAGGCACTCAGGCGTTAAAAAATGAAAGGCACTTATTTTCCACTCAATATCTAAGCCAGGATTTATAATCAAACATAATATATGTAGAGATCGTATGAAAAATGATCTGAACATAATTATAGTGCCCAATTTATATTAAGTTTTGACATATGTATTCCGTTCATTTTTGAACACATGAGCGCCTGAACGGGAAAGGTATTTGAAGAGTGTTAATTTAGCAGTTCATTTTTTCGCTTTGTTTTAATATTTCACAATTTTATAATTTTACCGGACGGTGTAAATAAAGGAGGGAAGGGGCGGGGTAGATTAGGGATCCAGGTCCGCTACTAAACTTGTTGGTACCCAATAATATGATAACTATAATATTTCTTAAGCAAGGGTTTCCCAAACTTTACTATGCTATGGCCACCCTACAATAATAAATTTTTAGCTGAGGTCTCCTTTAAATAAAATATGTGTACTATTTATTTGTAGACTGAAAGCAATTCTCAATTATCAATATTCCTGCCCCCCTAGCCTCCCCTCATGACCCACTTTGAAAATCATTGCCTTAAGTAAAATTAGTTTTCGTGACGTTACCCTGTTGGAACTTGGGATACTACGGACTCTCCGTATAAGAAAGCTGCTGCCCTGTTTGTATCTAATATCTTTTGGTGGGTCTTAATTTTCTAGCGACGCCTATAAAGCTCCTTTTACCAAACTGAGTCTGCATAAAAAATAACTGAGACTGAAGATCAGAACTGAGACCGATAAAGCTGAACCAAGACCAAAACCATTGAAATGAAAGAACCGAGACAAGAACCGATAGAACCGCCGAGCCTGAACTGGGCACAACTTTGGTGATTATTCTATAACTATAACCATTAATTTTTTTAATAGAGTATTAATTAGGTAAATTCTACAAAAGAAATATATAATTGTATTCGTCAAATGAATCAGTTACGTCACACGTTTGGTACTTAATCATAGACATTTTACAAGGAAAAATCATTTGTGTAACCAATTAAATTAGGACATAAATTTGATCGTCATTTTGTATTTCTAAACAACTGAACGGATGAATTAAAAGAAATTAGCGAACAAAGGCCTGAACGGGAATTTTTCAATAATGAACAGATGAACGAATTAACGTAAAAGGGCGAAGGGGTCCAAGCCTGGATTGATCATCAAGTGTAATAACAAATAGAGATCAGTTTGAAAAATTACTTAAAAATTATGATGATGGCAAATTTATTTGTTATACTAATATTTAATATCGTCATTGTTAAAAGCTGTTGCTTGTAGAGTTATAAACAGTGATGCTAATTGGGAGCCTTTTGGGCATGTTAGAAAAGAAGAAACAGAAAATCAACAATATAACCCTAACAATTTGACGAATATTTTTGAGTAGAGCAGCTTAACTATCATGCTTGATGTTACATTATATCAGCTACAAGGAGTTGTGACAAGGGGATGAGGAAAAGTAAATACTTAAGGACATAGGCTGGAATTACTCCAATGTCGATCCCCAATTGCATTCTGAGTCCAACAAGGACTTATAATTATAACTAAGAAAATTAAATATAATTAGACTAATTAAGAAAATTTACTCTTCAGTTTGACGGTTAAAAAAAAAACAAAAAAAAACAACCGTTGAGCTAAAAAATGCGCCCGATTTTCATCACTGTTCATAATACATGTTATGTACCTTATTCACCAATGCTGGCTGCTCCTGTTCGATCGTCAGGTTCAAACAGTCGAGTTGTTCACAGTAGAGGGCAGAATTGACAAAAAAAATAGCTCGAACCAATGTTGTGCAACACGAACTGACAAAGTATCAGCCCCGTATATATCAGAAATTAACTTGGTCATTTCAACGCTTTTTTCCCTTTCATATTTTCAAAATCTATAATAGCGAATTTCTTCTTTTGAGACCTCCATACTCGACGCAAGATGATTCACAACTGAAACGGCCAAAGACAATACTCTGCGAAAAACGTTGGTATTACACACTCACACCTTTACAATGGTGTATGGTATGATCTTATGGGACCAATAAAGAACAAGATATACTTACTTAAAAAAGGGGCGGGAAATACAAAATTACATTTTCCCATCTAAATAACAGGCTTTGAGAACTTTTTTAAAAAGGTTAGTGGCGAATAACTATAATTTAAAACAAAAAAAAAATGTTTTTTTGCTACTTCAGGTTGCCGGACAAATCGACTTCCTTTGCTCGGATATGTCCTCATTTTACATTCTGTCCAGAGCGTCTGTCCAGAGTGCCCTGCGGATTTTTTTATAAATTTATGAAATGTGCGGGTTTTTATTGCTAAAGTTATTTTTCATTGCATTTTTGTTGAAAAAGAAAACAGTCGATCTCCTTAATTTAATATACAATATGAATTTTTGTAATAGTTAAAAATATAAAATACAAGTCAATTTAAAAATTAAGAAGTTCAAAATCATTTTTTTCCCAATGACATAAATTCTAAGACAATAAACATAAGGTACTAAAATTTAACCTTAAAAACCTAGAAAATATGGAGATCTTATCTATAGTATGTCAAGAAATTGATGATACCTTCATAAAGAGTAAATAACACAATAAAGACTTAAAAGAACACATTATTTTATTTGTGTATCTACCCACCCTTGAGTTTTATACACCTCTTTAAACGCTTTGCCCTACATGAAATTACGTTATCTAAAATATCCGGGATTATTTTTGACTAGGCCAATTTTACAATTTCAATCAAAGACTTTTCACTTGTTACTGGATGCAAAGATTTGAATTGATTTTGGCAATGTGCCATAGATTTCCAATTGTAGACAAATCTCATCTGTTGCTGGGCCATGTACCCTTGGACCAAAATGTATGCAATTTTTTTTTAAGCCAATCATGTGCCAGTTGAGAGTTATGCTTCTTAGTATTGTAGGATGATCTCCACATAGTATATTGCTGTAACAGTTTGCCATCGTGGAACAAATATGTAGCTCACTCAATGCTGTATAGCTCATAAGTCTCCATACTTGAATTTTCTAGGGAAATTTCACAGTTGTAGTGGGGTCAACGTCTTCCTTACTACAAGCCCATACTCCATCAGTTTGCAGATTGGTATGGTGGCACAACTGAAGTGGGGAATTTTCAGAAAATATAATCTTCCTCCACTACAAAATACCCCAATGTCTTCTCTCCTTCCATAATTCAAGGCATTTTTCCATTTGAACTTTGTTTAATTTTGACTGAAGCTGGGGCTTGCATGGAATACATTTGAGATATTTCCTCAAGTGTTTTCTCATAGTTTCATGAGACACCTGATTACCATTCTTTGTGAGTTTTGCAGCCTTTTTTCTTGTAGATTAACGTCTTTTGGTAAGGGATTTTGCAATGGGGATTTTAACTCTTCTTGAAAGTTTATTCTTCCTTCCTATTATTTACTTCAGTTTGGCCAACTATATATATGATAATTGTAATCATTCATTATCCCCTATTGCACAGCCCCTGTCAAATGACAGATAATCAGCTCTACTCCCAAACATTCTTCAAATTGTCAGGATTACCACATGAATTTTCGTGTATGTGTTTTTTTTTACACAAAAATTGCTTACGATTTACTACCCTATTAACAAACATAAGTAAGTACTTTCCCTTATAAATAGTTCATATGTATACAGTCATGATATATGATATGTACAGCGTAAAACTAAATGTCAAATGATCAAAAATGTAATCATGTTAAAATTAAGTCTACATACCTTTTTGTATTTTTTTTAATGCCAAAAACAAACACTTTAATTGAAGATACTTTAATTAACATTAACTTAATCATGAGTATAATGAATTAAGATACTTATTGATAAAAGTAATAGTAGGTAATGAATCCCCCTTCAAAGTAAAGAAAGTCTGTTTCCTCAAGAATTGATGGAGGAATAATTTAATATGTAAAAAAACTGCAATGTACATATTAGAATTTCTCTCAGGATCCCGTTTTTCCGGTATTTCTCGGGGTTTTACACCTACAAGATATTTCCAGGACATCCTGCATTTAATATAAGCTTCATTTAGCAGTAAATAATTAATTAATAAATGACGATTAACAAATTACCAAAATATTTCGACTCATGGAACTTTACAATAAAATCAATTTTATATAGGATGTTTAATGTACAAGAATAGACACAGGAGACCTTAGATCCAATCAAAACCTGACATGATCTCAAATTTTGAACACTAAGAGGAAGGTCGAATTTTTGGTCACAAATTCAAATTATTCCGTGTCATCATTTTGAAATAGAATATGTATTTTTAAAGCAGTATGAAATCTGACATTTCAGATGTCTCATAGTCATATTTTATAAAAACATTTACATGGATTCTAGTGACGCACGAGTCGATTTTCATCTTATATAGATGACAATAGAGAATATATTAGTTGGAAAAAAGTAATGTCGTATTTTTTGCTATATTTCAATCCTGTATAACAAATGTTACAGTCATCCGATTTAAACCAAGGATGCCCCGTTCTATTTTATAAATTGTCACCAACAAGAATCCAACTTCATAATGTCCTTCTAGTAGAAGCCCTTGTCACTATTGACGAAAGACTCCATAGACAGGAACAGATGGTAGTCACCTGGTGCCAGGTCCGGAATGGAGGATTGATTCATAAGAACTAATTCATTTGAGCTCTGTGAGCTTCTGGCGTGTCATCAATATTTGTTTGCAGCGTAGTGTTGACTTGATGAAGCACAATTCTTCTCGTTTTCGAGTTTTCTTTTGTATTCAGCCTTCTGCAAATCGTTAAAAAAAGAGTATGGTGATGGCCTCCAGAATGAAAAATTATCGTATTTTCGTCTCAGAGCAATCCGCCATTTAAGACATGTAGTTTCATTCGAAGGGAATCGAAATTATCCTCTTCTCGAGCACCCAGGGACAACACATTTGTATAAATTATTATAATAACTGTCTTACAATTTACAAATATGAAATACTGCAATGCCAATATTGCAATTTGTAAAGATGAAATATTATTAAAAAATAAAATAGCTAAACAATATACCGGCTTCACACAACAGTTGACATAATCTTAAGTGATACCAGCGCGTTAAGCAATCCATCGTTATAAGCGACTGTAAGTCACACCCCTGGCAGATAATGTATATTTTTTGTTTGATCGTGCCCATTGAGTTTACGTGAAGCGGGTGAGAGGAAGTATACTTTATTATTATATTAACACCTTAAAATTCTGACATGACTCACAAGAAAGGTACCATTTGGACTGGAGAAGAGGCACTTAACCTCCTCGAGTTAGAATTGGGATTGGTTCATGAAAGTTATTTGAATGGGGAGATTGGTGCTCCTACAAATACTAGCCTCACCTTGGCTATTGGTGGGATAGATCCATCAAGAGTCAAAAGTAAAAGAAATACGAAGGATTAAAGGTATGCTATTCAGACCTGCCTTGAGACCATTCTTCCCGAGCAGGGGTTGATACCAAGGGATACAGGTGGGTTAAGATATAAGGTTGGAAGTTGGACTACTTTGGAGAAATCTAAAATAGCAGCTCTAATTGCAACCAATCCCGGTTACAATACGAGCGCCATACTGGAAGCACTGGTACAACAACTTGCGGGCAGGTCCCGTGAGAGTATACTCCAGCAACTCAACAATGCTGAGCAAAAAGTGAAGATTAAAGGTGTAGCCGATGCTATAAGTAGTGCCCAGCCAATAAGTTTCTCGGACTGTTAGCAATATTTTGATGACGATGCAGGACAAAGGGGCGAAGGATGTAGAAGGCAGGCAAGCCATCCTAGATTGCTCACCCAATCGGTAAGTAATGAAGTTGAAACTAAAGGCACAGATAAACCGCTCCTGTCGTTGAGCATGCAGAAGAAATGAAACGAAGAGTATAGTTCTTAATCGAAAAACTACAAAACCCCTCTGGTTTGAGGATCCTCGAGGGCTGGTGGGGCAATTTCTGCTGAAGGGTAGTTATGTTCCTAAGGTGGGTGGGATAGAGCTTCAGATCAGGAAATGGTGGGAGGATTTCGTCCGTTCACCGTTACTAACCACATGTTGCGTTGTTTTCACAAGGCTTTAGCAAGACAGGTAGGAGAATACTCTCTGACGGAGGATTATTTGCTCGCTAACAGATACCCCAGATAGCCGTGGAAGGGGGTTAATGCTATTAGACTCTTTTATCCGTGAGCAGAAGGGCAAAAAGCTGGATCTTGGAGTAGCTTGGCTGGACTTTGATAAAGCTTTTTGATTCTATCACCAGTCTATCGTTTAAGTGCTAAGAAAAAGATTGGTACCAGAGGGATTGTTTCTTATAATCAGAAGGTCTATTTGAACGCGACCACCTCAGTTGAGGGCGGAAAAACTACTAAAATAAATTTGCATATGCAGGGGGATCCACTTATGGATACCTCATCAATATGATCTTAGATGATGTGATCATGGAGTGTTCTGGTCACCTAGGCAGTCTCTGTCTATAAGGGGACACCTTTATACACCTACTGAGGTGTATAAAGCTGTCGTCCACAGTAATGAAGGACTATGCATATGCAGAACGTATGCTAAGACATGTAATCAAAATATGTAAAGGGAGTGAAAGAATGAGGAGGGAAAGACATAATAACATGGGTTGGCGAATAGCGAAGGCACTTAAAGAGGCCGGATGGTTCGTTGAGCAGGAAAAGTCCTTGGTACTGAGTTTGGTTTCGCTTTGAGACCCAACCTCTTTGCTGTAAAAGGCAATGTCACTGCTATAATTTACCCGTCTATTATAGGTAACCTTTTATCTCTGGAACGTGTCTACAGAGCAAAGAAGTTCAGTTTCAATAAGAAACTCGTTCGACGATGCCCTAGTCAGATTAATGGCTTTGAAAAACATGAAGTGCTACATGTGATCCCTTTAACCTTTACCGCCCGTATGTTACTAATTCGTCACATCATAAATAAATACATATATTATGAATATCGATGATCGATGTTCAGCTCCTGGACGATGCCACGACTGTTAATATGATAGTATATCTAGATATTTTCCACGATTTTATCAACATTTCCGACAACAGACCTGCCAGTGCATGTTGTATCATTCACCTCCACTACACTAGAAGGAAATCGAAACCACTGTTGTTCAGCACGAATCAAAATAGTATTAGTTCCGTATACATACCAAAATTTCTTGGTCGCTTTTGATGCGTTTTTTCCTTTCAGGTAGTAAAAATCAAAAATATCACGAATTTCTTTCTGATAATCCACAACTGAACCAGCCATGTGTAATATTAAATTAATATTGTTTCTTATTATGATAGAATCGAACTCTTCTTTTACTGATGTACTTTAGATGAGAGAAAAGGGGAAGAATGAACGCAAACAACGAGATCTGCAAGGATGTTCCTGTGGAGCAGCACGAATATGGTCTGAAAAACTTCCGACTTAACAAAGATACAAGCCATTTTTTCTTTTTTTTAAATTTATTTTTTCGGCATAGTCTCCTTGTAACTCTACACACTTCTCCTAGTGATGTTCCCATCTCTATAACCCGTCCAAATAATACTTGGCGTTTTTCTCTGTAAAATAATTGTTTGAAAAAATCTTTGTTCTCCGAGCACAATTTTTAGATGAAGTAACAAAAAGAAGTAGTTTAGGGCCCAGATCTGGTGAGTAAGGTGGATTTTCAAGGAGTTCAAAATGTAATTCGTGGACACACTCAATAAAACTCATTCAAACGACTATTACATAACAACTACTCAGAGTACAAAATTGCTTAAACTTTGGTAAGTAACTGCAACAGATGCTACATAGATGTAACTAGCTTTTATTTGCGATTGCTGCCATCTTCACGTTGAGGTCGGAAACTTTTCGGACAAGCATCATATACCTACGAGGGTTGAAAGTTCCCAGGGCGAAAATTCCTGTGGCGAAATATCCTAGAACCAGAAATAACATCTCTTCTTGATAAGAGAGCTACTAAAACCTGAGCACGACACAATCCATTCATCCAATATCGTCAATTTCTGATTTTCCACTCACTCTACATACATACTACGTATCAGCAAAAGGATCAAACAATTCAGTTTAACAATGGAGAAAAGCTATACATGAGTGTATGTATAAGTAGGTACATATATTGGGTATAGAATACAGGTGTATGACAGGAAATATACCATATCAGACCATCTGCAGAGTTGATCGATCACTACCAAAAAAGAGATCCAATTCGGGGAACAAAGCTCCTTGTTTATTTATGGTCCTTGGAATCTATAGTTAAATATATAATATTTGGCCGAGTTTATACTTCCCTCATTTGAAGTTTTTCCCATGTAAAAAAAATTAAAATAATAAGGAATTAAAAAGGACTTCAACTGCAGAAAGAACCATTTTATTGATGAAAAAATGAGTGTAAAGATACATTTATAATATAATATAAATAAAGGCGAAATTTCTGAATGCAAAAAATCTCCGGTAACCGTTATTTCGATGCAGGTTGAGCTGGTATAAATCATCTTGCATCAATTTACCTATTAACGGAGGTAGGCACCCCTTAATTTTTCATTAATTTGTTAATTTTCTTGGGTCTTCCACAAGCACTAATTCCACTAATTTTGTATCTTCATGCATCCACTGCAATTTTAATCCACGAATTAAATTATTTTAATGCAAAGGTCTGTTAAATGACCCGTGGATTACCAAGGAATCTGTATTGACCAGAGGTTCCTATAAAAAAAAGGAATTATAAATATTCAGGGGGAACACAGATGTGTCTTGTTGTTCACCTAAAACTCTTCTAAATGGCCGGCACCCCCCCCCCAAAAAAAAAAAAGGTTTTTTTTTTTTTTTTCAGTCTTCATTATAATTTGTATGTATGTTCCTTGAGATTTCTTCCTCTTTTGACCTCATGGAAGTGACGCTAACAGAGAGCGAAAATACTAAGGCAATAGCTGTATATATCTGTTCATTTGGAAATTGGATTTTGGTGAGCCAATTAAGAACAAAATCAAAGCGTTACTAAAGCTATAGGCTCCAATATCAAATCTTCTAAACAACAGTAGATATCTTAGTCAGCAAAAAACAATGATGGGATTAGTGTTCTTAAAATTTGAATATTCGGCTAGTCACTAATCCACTAATTCTTTCTTTATCCACTAATTAACGGATTAACAATAAGTGCACTTATTAGCTGATTGTCATCTCTGTTTATTAGCATAGAGGTGAGCTCGGGACAGGCTGATATATTGAATATTGTGATTATGACCTATGATTTTAGTTCTAATAAATAATTTTTATCTACAATTTCCAATTGTCGAATAAAAAGCTAGATCTTCTAGCGGGTTTACTTAAAAGTTCTACCGTTAATAGGTCTAATCAATCCAAAATTGAACAAACAAGTTATAACTTCATTTAGTATACATATGTAGATGTGTGTTAGAAAACAGTGAAATGAAATGAAGTATTTTCATGTAGTTCAGAAAATTATAGACGTAAATCATTCTTTTTGATTGATAAGGTATCTAGTATCCAAGCCTAAATATTGCGAAAATTTGTAATACTTTAAAAAATTACATGACAAATTCCAGGACAATTGAACTTACATTGGAGGATCCCCCTTCAGTTGAAACCCTATTTATAACATACATATTTTGTGTATTTTTGAAATATTTTTTCTCATATTACCCATTATGCTCAGAAATTTGATTCCTGGAGTAATGTGACTGGTATTTTTAAGCCATTATAATGAAATGGTTGAATCTTTGTTATTATTAAAGAAACGTTATATTTCCTATTTTTTATGCATTAAGAGAAAAAAAAAGAATAGTTTCAATTTTTTATACCTTAATTTGTATAATAGTAAATATCCAAGCAATAGTTACTCCTTTAAAAATAATATAAGTAGAATTATTTTTGTCTACACGATAGAATAAATGGGGTAATTGAATCATCCTTACAAAAGAAATCAATTATATGAAAAAATAGGCATTTTAAAAGGGTATAAAATACCATGGAAGTGCATCAATGGTATTTTGTTTTTCCTTCTTTTTCCACTCGGGTCAAAGACCTTTCTTCTTTTATACAAGATGACAATTTTAAATCCGGAACCAGTTCAGGAATCTATATCTTTGCAACCCTGATGGCTATGGTTTTGAAAGTGTGCTTATCAGATTTACCTGACAAAACTAATTAAGGAAAAATACAAATCCTTTATATGTCCTCGGAAAAGGAACGACTTGAGGCCATAACTGTCTGCCTTTACGTTGGACTCACGCCTAAGAAGATTATTGAGTTTACATATCTTCCAAAATCAACGGTTTATGATGTTGCCATGGCTTTCAAGAAGTCTGATGCGTCGGGAACACGTTCAAGGAGAACATTTTGGGCTAATAACTTATGATAAATTAATGGAATACACGATTGAAATGGATGGGCATGTGACCTCCTAGCTCTGTGGATCTGAATCCTTTCGACTAATATGTATGGTGTGTCCTAGAGAGAGACCCCAAATACAAATTTTGCTTTAATTATAATATAATAAATAACTCCAGTAATACAAATCGTTGGTATTACTCTCCGTTTTTTTTTAGCATACTCGCGAGTAGGTATTCCCTCAATAATAAAGAGCCAGGAAGTACTTCAACTAATTGTTAAACCTGATCCAAAGTCAAATTAATTCTCTTAAAATTTTATATCAAATATTTCCAGTTTTTTAAAATATGAGTTGAAGTAAAGGACTGAGAGATAAAATTCATTTTATAAGGTGCATCTTGTACATTATACACCTTAATATTTCTTTATACTGTATTGGTATACGATATACATCAGTGCAGCCTGCGACTGTTTGGCATACATTCATACATACAGATAAACTTTGTTTTATAAATTAGAAATAATAAAAGAAAAACTTACTCCTTTGGGAAAAGGAAAAATCCCGACTTTATTTCAGATTCTTTGAGTTACACAAATGTAGAGGTTATTTAACAACCAACACAATTTTGTTTTTCAAATGGATTTTCCCCATTTTTATACAAAACAATGCCAAAGGAAGGCTGAATAAAACAAATGTACATATTATTTTCTATATAGTTACAGTTAGCGTCAATAATGGCCGCGACTCGACCTCATAAATGGGGCCACGTCTTGATGACAATCTCCTATGGTAAATTTGAGAATTCTTCCAGGATCCTAGACATCAGCCAAGATTTTTTGTTGCAGGAGGATCTGTTGATATTGAGGTCCGATGAGCTTGGAGGTGAAACACTAGGTCCAACAGTATCAAAAAGAATTATGACGACTATGTCAAGGTATGTCTTCTTTGTTTTGCACAGTTTATGCCACACACATAATGATCAGCCCTAGAGAACAGATTTAGATTTCAGTGCAATGGCTCTGATTGATTTGGATGGCTCATCATCAATGTTTTTTTGGAAATTTGCAATGAAGTCCTGATCCCTCCGGCAGTCTGATCTCATCTTCTGATCAGTAAGCTTAGCTATTGATTCATAATCTCCTCCAGACTCTTTCAGTCATTTCTTAACTCTCCAGAAAAAGGACTTGTCCAGTTTTAAGATGTTTGTTATCTCAGTATTATCTCTCCGGTGCAGATTGCAACAATGACACTCTGCCTTTTCCCTGATTTCCGAATAAATACTTTGTTGATAGATGCTTTTTTTTTTAATTGAGGCTAAACACTTTTGGCTAGCCTCAAAACCAAAGGCTACGTACACCTCTACAGTCCCTCAAATTTCGTTGTTTAACTACGTATACAGCCTGTACATACATGCATTGGGAAAGTCCTAAAACCCAAGTTTATATTTGACAGAAATTATTTGTTATAGCAAACCACAACTTTCCCGGATACCCCGATTTCCAAATTGAAAAAAGTTGTCCAAACTCCTCCCCAAAACGACCTACCCTAATTTGCATGTCTGACACATTTACATTTTATTAAATGAAGGAACTTCATAGGAAGACTCCCTCCTACAACACAACACACCTCAATGAAATTTTCTTTTGAATGAACATTGTTCATACACATTTGTATTCGTATATTTGTTTGTTTGTTCGTTTCTCGGTCCTTTGTAGTTTGTATACATTGTCTTTCACCATCCAATGTTGTTTTCATTATCAAAAAAAATACGTACGATATGATAATCAAAATACATACAATAGGTACCGAGTGTTCCATTAAAATCTGAACACTTTGAATTTTAAAATTCAACTTGATATAATTCATTAATTAACAATAGATTTTCATCAAAATTAATACTATAAATAGATATGTGTCTTAGCAATTTTAATCATTAATGTAGATCTCTTTGGCGGCAATGATGGCTTCCAGGCGGCGGCGAAAGTCCTGGCACCCGCTGCAGATGTAGTCCTCTATTATGACGTTTCAGTGATTGCTGAAAATGACTTTGAGGTCCTAGGTATTTGGATGACGGATAGTGTAGGCCTTCTTCTCGACATGCAACTAAAAGGTGTAGTCGAAGGGCTGTAAAGGAGCCAAAAGTATCAAAAAATGAGTTCAAAAGGACTCAAAAAACTTATTCAAAAGAGTCTTGTAACGGAGGAGATGGGGTTCTTTCATTGTTGTTGTCAAAAGTGGTCTCTCTACCCCAACAAGGCTCTTTTGACACACTTTTTTTATAGAGAAATGAGCATCACTGCAGGTATACGATGTTTCTATGTATGATATGAATTGGGGTGGAACCTATAACATAAAAAGGTGGAGAATATATCATCCGACGAAAAGTTTTGTGAGCATGTGACTGGTCATGTTTGATATGATCTATCTATTTCAATATAAGGCGGAATCTAGCTACACTTTGAAGGACAGGGAAACAAACTAACTCACTCTAATTAAAAATATCGAATAAATTTTTTATTGACATTATGAAGATTTAATTGAATTTCCTCGACACTATACCTACTCTCGTATACATATTTATGTAGATATTTTAATCTATTTTCAGAGATGATTATGCAAAATACAAAACCTTTATTGCAACGTCATAACCTTTTACACCCTACTCCATTATGTATATAATTTTAACGAACATAAAATGTCTCATTTTATTGGTTGGTTTTCCAAAGGAAAAATAGACAAACATATCATCTAGTGTTTATCTCCTTGGATCACAATTTCCGGGATTTCACTGGGTTATACACTCTTACCCGGTAAATCCCGTGTGTTTGTCTATGGAGGACTCATTTTTAGCAAGAAGCGTGTGTTGCTTAAGCTCCGAGCCTCATTTTGAAGAAAAAAAAAGATGAGTACATATAAAATTGAGTATGTCATATTAAGAAAAAATAGGAGGGGTCATATATTTTTGTTTGTAAATCCTTACCATTTTTGAGGGGGCAAGTTTGCTCCCCTGAACAATTTTATTTTTTGTTATACATAGCTATTCTTTCAACATCGAGAAGAGAAAATTTATGTATTAAGTAACTAGATCTTAGTCTGCAGATGGAAAATGAAGATTAATACTGATTATTTGTTGGGTTGGTATCTTCTAAATTAATAAATCAAATATATATTATTAAAGCAATGCGTGTCTTTTGGTCGACCCCTAATAAGTCCGAGTAGTGCTGAATACTGGCACTAGTTATTTTATATAAACTTCATTTAGTTAAATAATTAATTAAGTACAACGTTAAATACATATAAGAGGGTCGTTTGAAAAGTCTGTTCAAAGTCCCAGGGACGGTACTACTGGCGCGTATTGAGACTATTTTAGTTAATACCGTGTCTAGAAAGGGCACACACCAACTTTCAACCAGATAGATCTATTTCTTTCTGTTTGGCATTCGTTTGAATCGAGGAATCCTTGGAAAGATTATGGCGACTGTCTTTTGGATTCGCAAGGAATAATCCTCATCGACTATCTGGAAAAGGATATGAATCATACAGTTGCATATTATTCATCGTTATTGAAGCGTTAGAAAACTGAGCTGCGAGAAAAACGCCCACAATTGGCCCATAAAAAAGTCATTTTCCATCATGACAATGCACCAGCTCACACCTCAGCAGTTGTGGTCGTTCAATTAATGGAAATAGGGTTGCAACTCGAGATGCCCACAGCACTATCAATCTCATGCACCTTCACTCTACTATCATCAATCACCATATCATGGATTTTATCAACGATTTCTGAATGTGGTAACCTCAATAGGGCATCCAGAAGGTTCAGCGTCATTTGTGCCCATATGGCACTCCGAAAATTTTGAAACCACATACAAACTGTTCTAATCGAAGGTGCAGAGTCCCCATAATGTTTATCAAGCTTCTTTTTAATCTTCTGAGGCGTTTTTTCTGTCATAAAGTAATGTTTAATTAACAAACAAAATTCTTTTTCGTCCATTTTTTGAAAATCCCTCCACTTCCTCCATCCAAAAGAATACCAAACAGAAAGAAATAGACCGATCTGGCTGAAAAATGGTGTGTGCTCTTCCAAAAGAAGCTACTAACTAAACATAACTTCGATATGCGGAAGTAGTACTATCTCTTGGACTTTGCACATACTTTTCAAACGACCCTGGTAATCTAAATGATCAATGGTCTTAAAGCTATATGGAATATGCTTTGTATTAATGAATTCTAGTCATGCATAGAGACATACTCTCTATTTCACAATTATAAAAGCCCCTGCTTCATTATAAATTTAAATCCTTCATCAATTGTTATTATTATTTTTTGTGTGTGTGTTGCAGGTTGTATCGGGCTAAGGAATTCCAAAAAGTGGGACCCACATGCTCTAAGAACCCCAACCCTTTCACTATATAAGTGAAATTGATAAAAATGAAAATTGAGGATGTATTATTGGGAAAATCTATTTTTACTTCTTTGAGTATAGAAGGAAATCCATAAGGTTAACAGTATATATACAGATATTATATTTTTGCCTCTGTGTGTGAGCAGGATTAGGGAAAAGAATTGCGCACTGATTTGGACAAACTCTTTAGGAAGATTATATGTATAAGTTAACAGTAAAATCCATTACATTTTGAGAAGGGAAGGTCACACAAAGCGTAAAAAAATGCATGATCAGTCATAAATTTGGACCAAATACAGGGTTTGGAAGTTTGCCGTGGACGAGGGGACAGTCAGGAGGGCTGTGAAGTAGGACTTCGGGCTGTTCTCTTACACAAGGACCCACGCCACCTGTTGACGGACACTCTGAAGGAAAGAAGACTGTAGAGGTGCAAGAAAGTTCGTGCGTGGATCAAGGCAATGGATCCACAGTAAAAAAAATCTCTGACGAGAAGATTTTCACCGTGGACCAGGTTTACAACCTGCAGAACGACCGTTGGCTTGGGGGATCACCAGAGGAGGTCAAGGGGGGTTTCTGTACAAAAAAAAACCTGCCCAAACAATGGTACTGTGGGTCGTGGCGTGGGAAGATGCTTCCCTTCTTTTTAAAGGGTTGGAAGAAAATCGGCCAGGAGGCCAACTATAAGGTGCTGAGTTTCACCATACTGACATGGCTCAAGGCCACCTATCCAGACGACAACTATGTATTTACCCAACATGGTGCACCCTCACACACATCGGCCAAATGCAAGAAGTTCTGCGCCGACAACATGGTTGATTTTTGGCCCAAAGACATGTGGCAATCATCTTTGCAGGATTTAAACCAGTTGGACTTTGCTGTGTGGGGCACTTTGTAGAGGGAGACTAACCGGACATCTCACCCGAACGTTGACTTCTGAATGGCGTTGCCATTGTGAAGGAATGGAATAACTTGTTCGAGAAGTTCATCATCAGTTCCTGCAAAGTTTGCGCCAACGTGTGGAGGCTGTGATTGCTGCTGAGGGCGGTCATATTGAGTGAACATGTTGACAAAGGTCTTGTCTAGAAGTTTCGTGAACAAAAAATTTCCAAATTATTTATCAGGAAATAAAATTATTGACATTTTCTAAAATTAGTCATTCAGTCCACGTTTTGCTTCCAAATGCTGTATATGTTCATATATTATTATTTTCTAAATTATACAGCATTAGGTTAAGGCAAAGGTCACACAAAAAGATCAAAAAATGTTCAACATTGCATTGATATCACTTGGCCTAATACAGTTTTGAAATTTTTTGCATTAAACTTGTATTCCTTGAAAAAGTACAACACCGAGAAAAATGGAAAGCTTCTTTTATTCAAAACTGTGTATATTCAAAAGATCTACTAATTCTAAAACCATAATATGTCTGTAAAACCAATATTACCAACTCTGGGACCGTTTATGCCATATGAATATTTTTCTTTATGAAGTACAATGGTTACTCCGTGTGAGAATTGACACAGTCATTGAGGTCCATGGAGGGCAGGCATATTGAAAATTCAAATGCTATTACAATCTATGTTATTAAATAAAACCAAAAAAATCGTCAATATATATTTGTTCATGATCAGAATGAGATCAAAGTTTGTTATCATTTTATTGCACAAAATTGGGACAAAATACACAAAAGTGCGTAACTTTTTTGTTCCTGATTAAAAGAAGTATGTTTTCCCGAAGCATAATGAGCAACTAACATGATAGATTGACATTCAAACCGACTTAATCTAGTGAAAATCTACACTTTTCACAATTAGTCAAATAATCAACTTTATCATATTTAATTTCAAAATATTTTCACACAACCATACATTGCTTAATTTTACTAGTCATTTCTGTGTTCTATGGCCTAAATAACAATAATAATTGTGGGTTTTAGCAGGAGGGCAACAGTATTGTTACATAGTTTTATTTATGACGTAAGAAAACAAATAAAAAATAAATTTTGTAGAAAAATGATTCAATATTGCTGAAGTGTTAACAAACTTCCATGTAAATGCCATAACGAGTATTGTCAATATTCGTTATGTATAAATTAAAAAATTTGGATTGATGTAGCTATGTATAAATTCATTTCCCTGATGGCATACATATTATTTATGAGTGAGTGTGTACAATATATGTACTTATATAATAGGCGGTTATAACCCCCTTTCAAAGTATAAAACAATGAATTTAGATATAATAGTTTGGGGGAAAAGTAATTTAGTATTTTTCGCTTTATTTCAATACTATATAAAAAAGTGTTAAAATCATCCCATTTAAGCCAAATATGCCCCTTTCGCTTCAATAACGTGTTGTCAATTAGGATCCAACTTCATAACGCCCTTTTCTTTTTCGTTTTCTTGTCCCTACAGGCAAAAAGCTCATACAACCAATTTTTACAGGCCTCTTTTGCCGCCAAATTTGTTCCACAAGTGCAATGAGCATAGACATGGACAAGTAGTAGCCACTTTGGTGTTTAGGTCCAGAATGTAGAGTGGATGCATTAGAAATCCCCATTCGAGCTCCCAGAGCTTCTGGGGCGTCATAAAAGATGTGTGCAAACTGGTGTTGTCTTGATGATGTCTTGTTATCTTCTACTCACCAATGCTGGTCGCTTTCGTTCAATCACCAGCTTCAAACGGTCGAGTCGTTCACAGAAGAGAGCAGATAAACAAATCGCTCGAACCACAAATTTTCTTGGTCGCTTTTCACACATTTTTCCCTTTCTGGTAGTAAGAATGTAAAACAGGTTGACCTCCATACTCGACGCTCAATAATTCACAAATGAACCGACCAAGCGCAATATTTTCTAAATGTATTTTTTGTATAAACTCGCACCTTTGCAAAACCGTATCGTATGATCCGATGTGACCAGTAATGAACAAGATATACTTAGTTTAAAATAAGAGCGGGAAATACGAAATTTATTTTTCTCCAACCTAATATTTAGCATATACTTTTCTTTTAAAAGAAGGCACATTTATCATTGGTAGTAAATTGCTTAATATTATGCATTTCATAAAACATAAAAATTTCGGTTGTTATGATTAAAATACTTTAGCAAAGAGTGTACAGGTGTAGGCAGGATTTAGTAGTTCTCATTTCTGATTGACTTAAAATTAGAAGCTCCTACAAGTTCCTCCAGTTTGAACAGGCAGTCTCCCCCCTAGTAAAAAGAGAAGAATAAGGGCGACTTCGTCACAACAATAACACGATCTCATAGGTCGGTATTATGAACATAGTCTTCCTTGTTCATAGACTGAATTATTTATTTTTCCCTTAACCACTCTTTACCTAGAGTCCTTTAATTATGACTAGGGTTGTGGGAACCGTGTTTTGCGCAAAGGCACCCGCACTGGTTCATCTGTTTTCTTTGGGACATAAACAAACCTATATTCATAAATCATACATGATGGACGATGGGTAATTTCGCTCATACTTATATAATATCTCAATTATGATTTTTTTAACATTTCAACTTATCTGAAAATTTACTACATATAGAATCTTTCCTTCACCAAAATATAACTTTACTTGGTACTACTTAATCAAAATAATATTATCCAGAAAATGTCTTAATGTTAGTTATAATTTATTGTATGATACAAATAGTATTAAATATTAATTGTCATAACATAAAATTTTGGTATGTAAGTATAGAGAAGCACAATTAAGATTATTTGACGACGCAAATAAAATATGTGAAGTATATATTAATGGAGAAAACGGCGAAGAATAATCAAAATAGTCTAAATGATTTAGTATCAAAGGGTATTAACGCAAATACAAAGTCATGTGGATTCAATATATATCGAAGAAGTCAAAGCTGTAGGAGATTGTGGAACAAGAGTCAAGAAAGATTTTGTAGGCATTGTAGTTTCCAATTTCCTCATAAGAATGGGAAAGTTTATTTTCCAAAAAGTGTCGAATGCTCAAGATGTGGTAAGAGAGGTCACTATGCAAGAGTATGCAGGTGTCTAAAAGAAAGCTCTATTTCGATCATCAACTCTATTCAAAAATTCCAATTGAATAAATTACCCATCGATGTATTGAATGACCATTGAAATTATTTCAAAAATATAATAGCTGCATATGAGTGTGGTGCAATTGTATCTGTGCTGGATCAAGAGTTCAAAGTAAATATCGATTCCAACCCAATTAAAAGAGAATCGTTTAGAATATATCTTTAACTTAAATTATTTATTTATTTACACATGAAGGAGGAGAGATTGTTGTATATTATTAATATATAACTTCCCTATAAATAACTTTATAAATGTATATTATATTCTGTAAATTTATGCAAGACAAAATATATTGTTCGTTAGAGAACATCAAACCCATCATTACAGGAAGTGTACTCATAACTTATTTGTGACCACTGACCATAAAGGGTGTATAGAAAACTTTGGCACGAAATCTAAAGAATAGAAATGAGGCAATAAAGTAACAAATTATTTAAAAAATATTGTTCATATTTACGCATTGATAATTAAATGATAACAAAAAATTCATTTCATTTGGTAATCAATAATTCCCTCAATTTCTTAGTACTTAGTTTGGACCACCTTTTCGTATTGATGATATTCATCATACTAAAGACTCTCTCAGCATCACAACTGACAATAGGAGTATTTTTGTATACAAGGTGGTTTTCACTTGTAGAAGAGTTCCTTTAGTTTTGTGTAGCCAGGATTCTTTTGAAGCACTTCTTTTAACTTGGTCTTGAATAGCTCTTCCTTCAAATCTTGAGACAGATTTTCTACTATGGCTAGACTGGTAAGAAGAGGCAATCTTTCCTCAAGTGCAGTTATTGCCAAAGGTATTTGACAAAAATTTTCGTGTATAAATACGACTTCTTCTCTTAAGGAATCATCATTAATTACTTCTTGTGCTCTTCTGGTTACTGCCAAATCATCATCAAGGCTGTTGAAATATTCTCTGAAAACGTCGAAGTGATGGTAGTAGTACTCCACTGCTTTTAACTAAGTTCCCTATCTTGTTATAATTGGTGATGGAGGGAGGACAATTTCGTACAAAGGAGTAAATACTCTCTTTGGGATGATCCAGAACATTTAAAGGGATGTTACACGACACAAATAACTTTACTACGTCCAAATTGAATGATGAACCGTGTAATTCTCCTTCGTCTCTTTGAATCTTGTGTTTTTTGAAGACTTTCAAGTTATTGATGTGATGAAAGGCTTTAGTGGCGGATTAATTACCATAAAGAACGAGATGGGCACGAGAAACCGCAAAAACGGCAAGATATACTTTTATTTTCCAAATCATAGTTCCGCAAATCAGTACCTCTATTGTTAGAAACACATGAAAAAAGGCACGTTTTCTTCGGCATGATGATTATGCACGTGAGAGAGCAGTAAGGGGAAACTGTTTTGCTGATGATTATTACAATACTGAGGAAAATTTGTTTATAAGATGCAAGCGTACCAACGTGTTTTATTCCTTTTTTTATATAATCTCTTTCAACCAATCAAATTTGGGTTTTTCTTTCCAACGATTCCAACAACCCTAGTTATGACAAGACTTTGTGGAATACCTTACTTAACCAGAATCATATATTGTGAAGAATCCAAGATAATTATAATTATCTGGATCTTTTTCGACAATAACGAAACATTCATATTATAATTATTTGTATACTAGCCAGGCTCCGACAGCTAGGACTGCTGCCCTCAGCCTTTTACTTTACTTTGCTTCGCCAAGATTGAGATAATATGTATGGCGATAACATAAAAGTAAGCTGGGATATTTTTTCTCAATTTTGCGACAGTAGGATAAACGTATCTGTTGATATAAGTACTATAATTTATATTAATTCAAAAAAGTGATAAAGTCCTTAGTAGCCGGGGTTTTTAAGGTTAACTGTACTTGATAAAAATCGATTATATTGTAACACAAATTATAAAAGATAATGTGACGTCCTGACGTGAAAATTATATTAAAGAAGAGTGCATAAGTATTCACGTTGCAAGAATAACGAAAAGAAAGGGATTAGCTGGTTAAAAACAAGCCTCGCCAACTGAAATGGATTATATTGCTGATATTGAAATTCGATTTAAAGTTCAAATAGCGCACAATCAAATGACTGAACTTGTATAGAATATGTTCATGTAAAAATTCAAACAAATATCAATCATATTAATAACTTGTTGGACAGTTTTTCAGTGGTTTAATACTGTATTTGACTCGTTAAAAAATCCTCTTCTGTTTTTCATTGAAGTAAAAAACTTATAATGCGTTTTTCTCTATTTCGTCAAAACAATCCCAGCTTGCTTTTATGTTATCACCATACATATGTTCCTCTTCCATCCATAATGATTAATGAAAACACATACTAAGACTAACTGGCTAATCTTATACTTCTTTTAAAGTAATTTATCTTACCCCCTTTTTATATGTATGTAAGTAATATATGTATATTTTTCCTTTTCCTTACTACAATATTTCATTTTTTAGATTTTTTATTTTTTTGGTTCATTTTCGGATGTACAACCCATACCTCAAAAAAAAAAAAAATTGAGACACGGAGAATCGATCTTGTTTTATTAAAAAAATCAATTTATTTGCGAAAAAACAAACTTGCCTTCCAGAGACCATATACTTACGATAAATTGGATCTATCTTAAAATTCGACCTGCTTGTAAAAATGGAATTTGGAGTAAATTTGTTAATTTGAAAAAGTTAGACATGATATTAAACATTAAATTTATTCAACATGTCCTCCCTCAGCAGCCACCATCTTCTCCATCCTGCCCCTAAATCATTTGCATGCCCGGATGACTTCCGCGGAATCGACAGCATTCCATTCCCTCGTAATGGAGCCCTTCAGGGCCACGATGCTCTTGTGGCTGACCTTGCACACCTCCCTCTCCAACTTCCCCTACCAGTAGTAATCACACGGATTGAGGTCGGGTGAGTTGGAGGGCCAGGTGTTGCGATCCCAGAAAGTGATGTCGTGGGAGTTGAAGATGTTAGTGCTCCTCATGGCGATCTGTTCGAGCGCTGAGTCTTGTTGGAATATGAACTCCCTCCCAGCGGCCGTATCCTTCATCCAGGGTATGATGAACTCCTCCATAACTTTGCAGTACCTTATCGTGTTAACCCTTTCTTTGGGATTGAAGAAGAAAGGAGGCATCACCTCTGTGCTGCAGATGACACCCAGGGTCATCACGGAGGCTGGGAACTTTGTAGTGAAGACTGCAGGGATCTCTTCTCTCTCCTTGGCAAGCCACCTGTCATTCTGGACGTTGTAGCTTCTGTCGACAGTCCAGTTCTTCTCGTTGGAGAAGAAGATGATTCTTCCTCCATGGTTCTTCAAGTCATTGAGGAGACGCTTACGCCTGGTGGCCTTCATGGATGCCGTTAGGATGTGTTGTTTGGCCATTCGGTATGACCTGTACGCAAGGTTCTCATTCACAGCCTTGGAGACCAGCTGCTTGCTCACTCCACGGTTCTTGGCCAACCTGGACAAGGAAGTCCCCGGTGAAGCCTTGATGGACTTCCGGAGGCCTTCAAGGAAGCGGGGAGTGCGGATTTGGTCACTTCTCATGTTGTAGGGCTTACGGCAGACCTTCCCCTCAACCTCCCAGGTATTGAAGAACCGGTACACCGTGGTCTTGGGGTAGTTAAGAAGCTTGTAGATAGCAGAGGGATTGTGTCCCGCGCGAGCCAATTCGAGGATGGCTTCTCTCCTTGCTTGTTCCATGATGACTATTGTTTGTTGTCAAAACAATTGTGGTGGAAGTTATAGTGTATTGTTCACACAACCTTTGATATTAGTATGATTTAACTCCGAATATTCACATTATGGATCTGGATGAAGTTTAAAGTAGTTCCGATTGATCGTGGACACCCTGTAATATATATATATTATAGAAGAGACTAGACAGGCTCCACTGGGGGCCGTGGCCTTTTTCTTGGATTCCCCAAGTTTAAGATAATATACCTTTGTTTCAATAAACTTGTCGACAGACAAACATTTGAAGTTCCTTCATCATAATCAATGTTAATAGAAATAGAAGGTTAGACCATCATGTAATCGTGCTTTCCAGAATTTTCAATTGGATTTATCATACTGACTGCTGGATAAGACAGGCTGATTTTGACAAAACACGTAACCACTCATACACTATGACGTCAATATTAAAAAGTGTGGTGGAAGTCAAACATCAGTCGTACACGTGCGTGCTATTGTATAACCTTTGTATTTCTATTAAACTTGATAATTATTAGAATAATAATAAATATGTTCTTCCTTCATCCATAATGGAAATATATTCTAAGATTAACTGGTTAATCTTCAACTTACTATACAATCATTTACCTTAATGCTTTAAACCGGAGCCCTATAATTAGAGTTACGTCACAAAATTTAAGTGCCCCTTGTGACAGATGTCAAATGGCTCAAAAAGAAATGGAATACAATAAATGAATACTAAAAAAATGATTTTATTGAGCTTACATAAACGATTAATTATTATAAACAAATGGAATAATTACTTTACTAATAATTTCTTTAATTTACTTTATTTCGCATACGTATTCTTCGTCTTCAGAGAGTAGAAGATTTTCTTTGATAATCGCAGTTTGCGTTCGTATATGTATGTGCATTCTTTTCCTAACATACTGAAACACAGTGAAATATAAAATGTTCTAAACTTTTATAGACGACACAATTAATGGAACAGCTACTTCGGCTATTGAGTTTAGAATTATTATTTTTTTTTTTTTTGAACTTATGGACATCAGATTTGAACTAAGCTCTATTTTTGCAAATTAATCCAAACAATTCTTGCCACCGTAGATTAATTCTCCTTTGAACGACATATAATTTCTCAACAAATCTTAACTAAAGTGAATTTTCGATGGTTTTATTAGACCAAAGGTGGATTTTGGAATGTGAAGACTTGCAACTTAAAAGTTTTATCCAGTCTGATTTCAATACCGAAGAGAGGGGCATTTTTAAAGACATAAAATTTGATTCTGCGTCCCGAATTTTGATATCTTTCTCCTTCAACTTCTTCTTTAATTCCTTTATTTCTGTTTCATAGACTCCAAGTTGGATTTGTAGGTTGGTATTAATATCCTTTAGATGTTTTACTACTGGAGAAATATCTGGTATATATATCAAGCAATTATTATTTTTTAGAGATAAAGTAACTAATCCAAAAACAAAATTACCAATATACAAAAATTAATCTTCTATTGTTGATTAAATTAGATTCATGTCCACTAAGTCTATTTCTCCATTTCCCGAAGTAGGCGGTTCCAAATAAGGAGTAAAGTATATACGATCCTGAAACTGTGGAGTTTTTTTTTTACCTGAAATTTTATCTAAAAAAGTTGTTTAACATTTCCTCAGTTATTAAATTTGCTTAAAATCACAAAAAATGGGTTGGTTGGAGTTTTTGATGAGCCTTAGAACTTTGGGTTTTATATGTTTCAACACTGTTGAAATGGCTTGAGAATTGGAATACTTTATATATTGATTTTCTTCAAAATGTTTTGAGCACAATCGAAAATTATCTGATGGTTGCCAAAGATAACTTTTCATTTAAATGAACTATTGCCTTCAAAGAAATTCGTCCCTTGGATATGAAAAAAAAGTGTAATCCCCTCAGCGCGAGAGCGATTCCTGTAATCCACGGCCTAAGAGGGGGATATTTTAACAAAATATATCGCCTTTGTAGATTTCTTCACCTAAAATATAGTATTACATTTTGAATGTTTTGGGCCGTGACTCAAATACATGAGGAAGTCAGCTATCGTCAAAGTGGTTAGCCTGGTGACGTAACTCTACTTAAATGGCCCTGCTTTAAACCAAGTAGCGAAACACGACAGATAGCCTCAGGAAATACCGGGTGCGGCGAAAAAATCTTTACACTTTCAATCTAGAAATTTATCAAGATGTATTTCAGAAACCAGTTGTAATAGGGTATGTCGACAAAATAAAAATAACTAATGTGATGTCTTGGCTACCTTAATCATTGCCCCTTGGCAGCAATGATGGCTTTCAGGCGCCACGGAAGGCTTTGTACCCATTGCAGAGGTAGTCCTCAAACATGGTATCCCAGTGCTGGTTGAAGAACCTGTCCTCAAGGGAACATACAATCTTTTGATTTTTGATGATGAAAAGATTCATTTTGAAGTGAACGAAATTAATTCCCCATATAAGCCATCAATCAGATTGTCATCTTAGGTCTGAGTTACGTGAAATGATGATCAAATTTAAGAAACTCGTGCTCTCCTATCCTCCAGAAATTCAATCCTTATTTAGAAATGAATACTGATGCATCAACGTCCAGGTTTCCCATCTCTTTTTCGGATGGGAGGTTTGAACAAGGAGAATGGTTTCTAGAGGAGATAAAATTATACATGTATATCCCTACAGGCATAACTTTTACTCAAATTATTCTCAAATTTGTTAGTACCATCTTTGAAAATTACGATTGTATACCTACTGAGAAGAAATCAGAAGAGCTGAAGGCGCCGTTGCGGGATGAGTCGTTTCAATGTAGTTCAAAATATCTTTATAATATGATACAGACTTTGTATAAATAATTTTTCCAGGAAAAATTGACCTTGAATGTGCTCTTATACATGTGACCATTTAATGTTTTAATATGAATTCAAATTATAAATAGATACATTAAATAGTCATGAACGAGATATCTAACTTAATTAAAACTAAAGTAACACATCATTAATAGTAAACCTCTTGAGAAATAAATTAAAATTGTCGATATATTGTTTCAATTATTTTATATTATCATTGGAGACTAATTAATTTTAATTCTATTCGGCGGATTCTTCATAAAAAGATCCTCTACGTGGTGATACATGTGTGAAGTGAGTATCTTACCATAAATGAATCAAAAACTAAAGAACAAATAAAATGTTTACAGCAAACAAGTAGAAAAGAAGGATCACAAATTCAAGCAGTATTTATATACAACTTTATTTCTTTTAATTGATTAAGGAACCTATATCCTTCATCTGACCAAAACTCGGAAAAACTTACTAAAATTCCGAATCCAATAACGGCCTCTTCAGTAGTCTCCTCTTGAAGGTTCCATCCAGGCTTGTGAATGGAATGCAAAATTGAATATTAATTTGATCATAGTAATTTCGGAGGGGGGTGTAGTTATCTAAGGGATAAGCATCCTCGAAACATGACTATGCAAATTCAGGGGCAATTTTTGAAATTGAGGAGGGACCTAAAGCTTCTACCCCCTGCAAACGCCCCGGATATTAATATTCATGTAAATGTGAATTAACCACTCTAAAAAGTACATAATTATTATTTATGTCCCATTTACGCAGTAATAATTTAATTTCTCTTGTACTCAATTAAACACATTCTCACACTGTTTGTTTTTTATTTTTTCTGTGTACGGAATTAAAGTACTTCACATTGAGTAGATATTTGAGTTAGATATTATGTTTAAAAAACCTATTTATTTTTATGAAAAATATACAAATCATATATTCAAAGATTCAATCATTTATATTTATAAAATGATAGGCAATATTTCAAAGAGATATTACGGTCAATTTTAGGCATTGAATTCAAATTTCTGGAATGAAATGAAATACCCGAGAGTGTTAACTGTAGTTTAAAAAATCCATTTGATCTACTTGACTTAGTTTGGCCTAATATTGTCCTAGAAATATAATTCATTAATTTCCTAATTCTATAAATGTGTGGGTGGAATTTTGGCTACTTTAAGTACTATTAGCAGTGCCTCCAAAGGATTAATCAGAATCATTTGTTCATTGAAATGAACTATAATTTATTGGTAAATGTATTAAATGTTCAATTTAGAGAAAAATTATTTTAGCTTCCTTTTGAGTTGACGTGCTTCAAATATGCAATTTTATTAGAATGACTCAGTTGTATTAAGAGTTGGTCATAACTTATTTACAATATATTTAAATAATTAATTGTGACTTAAATGGAAATTGTTTAAATTTGGATAATACAATACATAAAACATTGAACAAATAGAGTATTTAAAACAGTTGGATGGACCTACAATCAATGACCATGATAAGACTAGTATGAGCCTGTCCCTTCCACTGAGTCAGTGGGGGGGGGCGAAACGAATTTGGACACAAAATACTGGGGGTGTATAGTCCATGTTTTTGTCTCTCAAATAATTTAAAAGTTCAAATAAATAATGTTATTTACAACTTATGTTTATCCATTTAAATCGAATTTAAAAGTACCTAACTAATTGATGAACAAAAACTCAAATATATTTATCATTAAAACCCAGTAAACAATCAAAACCCAAGTTAACAATTTTGGGAGGTAGCCTCCTGTGTTTGATAAAAAAAAGTTTAAGTTCGTCAGTAATACTAATGAACGGGTATTGTATACAGCAATACCCCCACAGTTAGGCCTGCTTTGAAGAAAAAACAAACAAATTGCAAGGATACCAATTGCTAACGTTCGTATTCAAAGAATCACTAACAGTAAACAGCAAAACCAAATTTATGATAAATATCATTTATCTTTTTTAATTTATTTTTTTAAACGCGAATAAAAAGTTTATTATAACAAGTTTTATAAATTAAACCCTGTTTAACCCTATGTTAATGAACTAACCTACTGCTAACATGCTAAGATTGCTTAATATATGCACCAACTACAAAACAACTCTAAAATTAATTTACCTCCTAATAAATTAGTATCCTGTGTAATATCCAATGCTTCGATAGAATGCTCATAAGTGTTCATTTAAATTGCAGCAATCCAAGACGAATTAACTGGTTAATGCAATCTTCCCTTGACTTCTTATTTTTAATAGTAGATAGAGCTTGAAGAAAACAGAAACTCTTTGCTAGTCAGCAAAAGGGGAGGAGGAAGATAGATATGTTTCTTATTGTATATGTATATAAAGATAATATATTCTTCCTTTTTCGCTTAGTACAATAAATGTTTTTTTGATTTCTTGGTTCATTTTCAGATCTACAACCCATACATTTAAGAAACTTTGAGGCACGGGGGATCGATCTTGTCTTATATAAAAAAAAATCAGATTCTTAGCGAAAAATCAAACTTGCCCTCCAGACCCCATGAATCTGACCCGATCATAAAGAATCTTCGGCATTGCGACGTAACTTTGAATTCAAAACAACTTTGATTTTATGTCTAAAGTTTGTATCTGTCTTGGACTTTTAAATTTGGACGTTATAAGTTTAAGTACTAAAGTTTTTGTTATAGAAGAGACTAGTTGGGCTCCGCCGTCTGAGCCCAGCGTCTTGCCACCTTTTACTTGGCTTTGCCAAGTTTTTCTGAATATTTTTTTAATGTTCTCAATTAATTTGAACATTTTCAATGTGATTTCCCTCTCCCTCCAATACTTGCACTCAATTTTTCCTTTACTCTAATAACTGAATATTTTTTTTACCTAAGAATGGTGGGGGAAATGCAAATCAAGGCGTAAAATGCAAAATAATGCAAAGGAGGCAAATTATGCAAATTATTTGCATAATTTGGACATCACTAGTTATGAGCATTATTTTTTCCCTTCTCCAAAATATTCTTCAAATTGTCAGGGTTACCATGTTTATTTTCAGTTTATCTTTATTTAACTAGATTTTCATCATTCTACAAATATATGTATAATATAATCAGACATCGAAATTATCTTTTCTTTGAAGTGGGAGCGTTTTTTTCTATTTAACAATACTTTTAAAGAAGCTGTCATCATTATTATTTATTCTTGTGGAGGACACATATCAAAATTCTTAATCATAAAAAAAGGAGTAACCTATAACTACTAACTACGTATTTATCATTTAAAAAATTTTTAGAAACGTGTAAAAATTTTATCGTGATGAAATTTGAGATACAATATTTACTATTGATATTAAATGCTGGATTGCTGATAATAGTGGTAAACATTACAAAGATGAATCAAGGTTTTTTGCATGAAGTCTTTGTAATTATGGAACTATAGTCCTGAAGACGTTCAAACTAGAACAACACATTAAAAATCGAATTTATAAGAGAAATTTTGTATTGTATACAAGTCAAATAATTAATTTCAATTATGAACATGTCAATTTTATTACTGATATAACCAAGATCCTTATCTTCTGCAATATCCCACTCCATATCATGGATCATCTAAATTTTGTTTAGTTGATGGAAATTTACTACATCAGCAAGTCAAATGGACCCTCATAGTAAAAAAGTGTTATCAAAGATTAAGTAAAATTTCAAAGAACTTGAAGGGAAGAGTATGATTCTTGCAATGTACGAAACTACAGACACTCAACAGCGATTAATGACTGCAGTGTTGGTTGCTCCATTAAATGGTTATTTTTGGGTAGTCCTTATCTCATTAATTTAGAAGATTTTACGAAAGCCCAAAAAAACGATTATAAGGTTTCCTGTAAAAAGTATGAGCAACGTTCTTGGTTCCGATTTCAGAAGCAAAAGACAGAAGGTTTTCATTGCCGATGAAGCATCATATTGAATTAAATCAGCCAAAAACCTTAAACAACATTTTCCAATGGCAATGGTTTAGCTCATGATCGTAACAGAATAGTGAGAGTAACAATATTAGTAGTATTAATAACAAAACATCAAATTGAGAGAATTGGCTCCTGAAACCGGCAATCAGGATAGTGAATTTTTTAAATACAAAAACTCTCCTTTCCGTAACTGTGATTTTAAGTTAATTTAAACGGAAATAAAGACCTCAATGTACCAAAAAGGTTCTGTTTGACGGAGAATCACGTCGAAGATATTATGAGGATCAAGGGGAACATTGATTAATTATACTTTGGAGATTTACTACGAAGATAGCTATATGATCTAATAAATCATTTATTTTTATTATCCTTTGCTTAATTGTTATTTATTTAATTTATTACACTTTTACGTACTTAAATTTGGCTTTTGGAACCGTTGTCTACGATGATGGATGAAAGTTTGGTCATTATAGACGTTGACAACTGTAATAGATATTTAATATTTAAAATTAAAGTAATAATTTTTAATTATTTATTAATATTAATTAGTACATTTAGAACTGATGGGGTCAATCAGCTCTCTTCATAGTAAATCTCCATATAATATTCTTGACGAGAACCTTCGTCAAACTGAACTTTTTTGGTACATTAATGTCCGACATACTACTGAAAACTCTTTTGGGAATCAATCAAAGTTAACAATAGGAGTGTTTTTGCATTTAAAAAACTCGCTATCGTGATTAATGCTTACAGGTGATCATTCCCTCAATTTAATGTATCTCTTGTCTTTCTCTATTCCCTCCTGACATTCAGTTTTTAAAGGTTCAAGATGAATATTTTTGCATAGAATTTCAACGATAGGTACATTTGGGAGTAGTGGCAATCTATATTATATAATGCTATAATGGTTACATGGAATAGATTCAAATTTTGTTGAATAAACATTATTTCTTACAAACGTGGATCATTCTTCAAAATATACTTTTCTTCTTAGATTGAAACTTTGTTTTCATTTGTAACATTAATATACTCTTTGACTGAATTGATGTCTTTTGCGTAATAATGAATTGTTTTACATCACCTGAATTCTAAAAAATGTATTAACTCTAGAGATGATAGTGTTTGTATTTTAGAAGTAGTCAGGACAGAATATTGATATTCTGTTCACACAATAAGGGTAACAACTGATATGGAACATAAATGTTGGATAAGGTTTTCAGAATCTTTAATGCAATATCCTGCTCTATTAGTAATGAAAACCTTCACTATTTTGTCTCTGAAATCAGAGGCAAGAACGTTGCTTATATTTATTGCACAAGGACATTTAATCATTGTACACCTTCCTAATTAATGAGATAAGGACGACAAAAAAATGGCCATATTAAGGACCAACCTGAATCGCCGTCGAGTCTGTAGTTTATTTTATTTCAATAAATATATCCTTATCCTCAAATCCTTAATGGATCTTGGATAACACTTCTTTACTTCGATACTCAATTTACTTTGTAATGGAGAAGTGAGAGTAAACCACTTTTCCAGTGTGAAGTTCAATGGACTTAACAAAATTTGGACAATTCTCAAAATGGAGTTGAACATTGTAGGAGACAAGCATCTTGGTTATATAAGTAATAAAATTGGAAAGGTCATAATTAGAATTATTTATGCTACTAGTATAAAGTTCAAAATTCATCTCGTGAACTCGGATTTTCAAGTGCTTCTCTACTTTAAACTTATTCAAAACTTTTATCCCACGATCACAAAAACACCATGTCAAAGACCTAGAAGAATCTTCTTAACTCAATATATTTTTTTTATCAGCGATAAAATAAATTAAAAATATAAAATATTAAAAAAATTGTTTCTTCTGGAAAAATGCATATTGGACTTGTATGTAATAGTGTCGTATATCAAAAAATATGTATGTAAAACCATTATATTTTTTTTTTTTCATTTAAATTGTATTAAGGAAAATGACAAACTATCAAATTAACATAAGGTATATTTTTTACTAATACAGTAAACAATTTCATTTATGTTTTCATTAAACTATGATGAATATAAACTCAAATAACGTGTTTATAATTTTGTTGGTCTCGGCAATGACAATGGAAGTTATTGTTCGTGTTTTTTATAATATTGAATCCGATTCTTGGCAATAACAATATTCATATTGCAATTAAGAAGAAATAATTTATAATATTTAGCAATTTTACAATATAACAATTAACCCTTGCATTATTACTGATATTAACGAAAATTATTTAATAAAAATATGTCAAAGACTTGGGATAAACAGTAGTTTGCTGATCCATAGGATCAACTCTCCTCATGCCTTTGTTCAGAAGATTACCATTATAGGGCAAAACAGGAACGATCCACGTTGGATCGTTATCCTTTTATTTTAAAATTTGTCAAGATGTTCATCCTTGATAAATACAAAGTCAAATAATGGGTTAATACTGAATAGTTAGTGCCATAGTGAAACCATTCATACTTATATACCATTGATAGACACAGAGTCGGATTGAACATTTGCGTATGTTTATGAAAGATGTTAAGTAACACAGAAAGATTTGTTGGGGAGTTTTATGTGTAACTCCAAGTAGATCTCAGATTTGAAATAAGGATATACGTCGGAGTAAGTCTTGTTTATGTTCTTCTTATATACAGAGTTGGATTTGTCACATGTTTGTTTACTCCGTTTCCAACCCTCTCAGACCTGCCCACAGCTAATTTAATAAAAAATCATGACAGCTAAGCTGCTCTCCTCCAAACATTCTTCAAATTGGCAGAGTTACCACATTAATTTTCGGTTTCTTTTTTTTTAACATATCGAGGGGATATATAATGTTCATCACTGAATATAATACAGTTTGTGTGTGCGGGTCCTTTATGAGTGACCACACCGTTGGACCTAGGAGGCTGAAACTTTGTTCGGGTACATCATTTGAACCTGGTCAGGCTAAGAAGAGGGTGCCGATTTCCGGGGGGAGGGTTCATATAAGAGGGGCTTATTCTATACTCAAAACACATATAATTGACAAATCATTGTCAGGGAGACAAGATGGGGGGGTGAGTTTTAAATCAAAATATGATTAGCCTCTCAAAAAACAACTAAACAGTTGAATAAGTTTTCTAAATTTATTTAAAATCAAAAACAGTTATGGGAAAAATAAGAAATCAGTCAAAACTATGGTCTCATTTTTTTAGGTTAAAAAAAAATGGAATAAAACGATGGAATATTGGATTTGTATATGAAATAAAGTTTGTAGAAAATTTGTCTGGAGAATCGTTTACTACATAATTTTTTTTAACTTAAATATCTGTCATTTTCTGAATAATTTTTCAATGTTTTTCATTTTTTTCATCAAAGGTCAATTTTCACTTTTTAAGAAAAAATACCACATAACTATCAATTTTGGCCTAATAATTATTAACCTCATTAAAATGATATATTATTTTCAATTTCTATAACATTTTTTAATTTAATTTTTTGCAAAATTTGCAAAAAAAAATTGCCAGTTATCGAGGGTTACTTTTTTGACGGCATTATTCTCTGTAACATTTTTCTTTTTGCAAGTACAAAAAAATATATTAATAAATTTTTGTTCCTCATTACAATACTAATAAAAAATATTTTCTACTTTTTTATGCTAATTAGTGAAAAACAGTTTTTTGCGATTATTTTCGCGAATTTTGATTTAGGAATTTTTACACAAAATTAAAAGATAGAATTATCATCTAAACAATTTTTTCATATATATTTTTTGGTTTGTTATTTGAAGTAAATAACAAAAAAACATTACTTTTATTTATAATTATATATATATATATATAATATTATAGAAGCCCTATACCATTATAATGCTTGCCCGCACCGAAGGGGTCTGAACATTAAAAAGAAATAGCATTGACCATTTTCAATGGGATTTCCTGCTCATTCCCTACTCCGAGCAACGCCGGATTTTTTAGTATTAATGAAATCTTGCAGGCGTTTTGTATGTAGCATTGAGCGGGTATACATTGTCCACTGTGTAGAGTGCTTCCTGATGTATATCGTATACATATTTTTAATATAAGAAATGAAAATGTAGTCATATTAATGAAATCTCGCAGATATTTTGATTCCACATTAAGCGTATGTAGCTAAGGGTTATCCAGGTAGCACTCTATAGACTAACGTACTTCATCACGTCCTGTTAATTTCTTTTCTAAAGATTTTATTATTATTATTTCATTCTTGAGAAGAGAATATCAATATATTGTGTAACTAGGTATTTGTATACCTCACAAGTCTGACTCATCTTGTCAATCCATAAATTCCGTTATTAATAGAAATATAATCAAATCAATACTTTTTAAACAATGACGGTGAAACTAACATAAGTAGATTTTGATCAATACCTCAAACTTTTATCTTCCTATTATCTATATAATTCCAACGTTTATTCTTTTTTGACTATGACGTCAAAGGCTTTCTCTACCTTGACAGAGCTCTTAACTTTAATACATAAATTCATTATAATTATTTAAGGAGGTAAATAGTTCAAAATCAAAGGATTACATATTACAGTCATCATCATTCAGAAAAGAGAATCATTCCAGGTCAATTTTTTAGAAGATCATATTACACCGGAAACGTGTACCTATTCCTTCCTGAATCTGTTCACCTTAATCTGAGATATAATACGTAATATAATATACAATACAATGTTAATGCTACCTTGTAAAAAATATACAAGGGTATCAAATAGTTTCATTAAGTGAAGATCTAAATACATATTTTGGGTTGCAATTTATCAGACCAAAGTTACGTCTCCAAAATAGTAAACCATGTAATAAAAGATTCTGTTATGATTAAAGAAGTGATCTGTCTAAAGAAAAAAGGGCTTGTTAGAATTTCAATTTGATGTATCGTACCGACTGCTGGGCAAAACAGACAGATTTTGACCTCATAAAGCAGGGATTATATATGTTACCGGGAATATGTATAATTAGGCATGATATCAAATACCTCGGTCAGGGATGGGCAACTGGCAGCCCGGGGGCCGACCATGGCCCTTCTCCTCACTCCGTGTAGTCCGCAAATAAATCAATAATAATTATCAAAACAAAAAAACTAAAGAAAAAAATGGTAATGTGGTAAAATAATAGCAAAACTGAGACTGAAAATGGAAAAGCTGGAATACACTAGCTATTTATATTATTCGCCAAAAACTATTCAAACACAAGATGTATGTGTGTTACACACACATACATCTTTCTATTAAAAAATCTTGTTACATTCGGAGGAACAGACTCATAGATATTATAGAAGGAAAGACTAAATGACATTTTGAATTGCACTTAACTTTCTTTACTCTATTTTCTAATGTTGGAAAATGATACGCTACTAACACAATGATAGTCATCATAATAAAACTTATCAAATATTACTTCATTATTATGACGTCATCAAAAGTTATTCTTATATGTTATAATTTATGAGGATATAATGCTGATTCAAGCCAGAATTACCTAGGTTGGCCACATAAAAACTTCAGTTTGTGTAGTAAAACTCCCTTCTTCCATCTTTGACTATATTTAGATCTTAAGGTTTGGTCCAATTATTATTATATTTGAAAGTAATCCCCCCCCCCCATGTTCCAATTCAAATGCTTTAGTTCATGCCAGCTCGATCAGTTTGTAACCGAAATATGTTGTTGATTACAGCGAATAATTTAACGCACACAATGCATAAGTACCTATGCACTATGCTTCACTTTGCATTTTTATTTACAGTGTGTATTATATACATTGCCGACATGTGACCCCAACATTATATATTATATCTAGGTAATGTATAATACATTGTTTATTATATAGTTTGCCTGAGAGTATCTTTATACAATACCTAGGTATGTATATGATGCCCGATTTTTATACCTTGGCGGTAACATATATATATATTTTTTTTTTTTTTGGGGGTGCTTGGTTTTTGGGATTTTTTAGAAAAAAAAATCCAAAAAATTAATTTTTTTTGTAAAAAAGTTCAATGATATATAGATATTCACAATAAAAAATCATTTTTTTTTTTTTTTTTTGGAAAAAAATTCAAAAAATCATACCTATCCACAAAAAATTTCCAAAATCCACAGCTACTCACAAAAAATTGAAAAATTAAATTTCTAATAATGATTTTTTTTGGAACAAAAAAATAAAAATCCATATCTATTAACACAAAAGTAGATTTTTTGGGGAAAAATTGAACAGAATAAAATTTGTTGGAAATTTGGGATGGGGGGGGTACAGCCCCTACAGCCCGCCCCTGTGGACACCCCTGTAGAGTATAACAACCGTATACTACCAATAAAGAATACTAGAAATTATATGATTAATAGTATTAGTATAATATACTCTATGACGTCACTATTAAAAAGCGTGGTGGAAGTCAAACATTAGTCGGAAAAGTGTTATGATGGTATACAAAGCCAAAAACATATTTAACTACAGGCCTTGAACGATAAAAACACATTTGTATATTTTACAAGAACTACATTTTCTTATTACTAGTTACTATTATTTATAATATTTTACTTAATGTTAAATATATACCCATTCTATTCATGAATTATCGTCATTATCCATTCACTGTTTGTAAACCATAACTTTGTTTGGATTAATTGAGTATTAATTTTATTGTCGGACATTTATATTATTTTTTAAATATGCGGATACTATTAGCTCAGAATCAAACTAACAATTTTATATTAATATTATGTTTACAAACTGTCTGAGAATGGTTTTTAAGGATAAGTTTTTGTAGACAAATAATGATGAATAAATTGTAAGGTGCAATTCCAAGAAATCAAGCACCAGATATTATAGTTGTAGTATCAGTTACATCGAAACTCATTAATTAAATTAGTATCAATATGATTTAAAAAAAAATCATATTTATTGTATCTATTCAGAGTAACACAGAATAAATCTATTAGTATAATATTATAATACTTGTGTAAGCCAAAGTACCAAGAATGTAATCAACTACTACCATTTTTTTATTCAATTATGTGCGCAAGTTGATAGAGCTCCTCCATGGAAAATAAAATTGATTAAATCTTAATAATATAAGTTGATCAGTTTTAACTTCTAGTATAACTTATTTATCTTGTGGCTTCACTATAAAACTTTGTATGGGAAATTATGATGAAAAAAGGACATTATTTTCTTCTTTCCGTCTGTAAAATGACTTATCTTCAAATATATATATACATATATATATATAATCCGAATTCAAGACAAACAGAGTTCAGTTCACTATTAACAATTGTATGTGATGAATATCATTCTTTTGTAGAATTCTTTCGAACTATATCAAATACAAATTCAAACTTACGAGTATATATAAACATGCATATTCGCAAACGGAGCTGTTCACAAGTAATTTTTACGATCACCCGTAGAATTTCAATTATTGAGGGATAAGTTCAAGGGAAATCTGAAATTTAGGACACGAGTTACAAGTACAAGTCAAGTACTGAGTTTTTGGGATGTGAGTTAGTAACTTTCAACTTTCAAGTCTTTAGTCAAGTATTAAAATCCAAACTTTGAAGTAAAAGATGTCTTTGGGTATAATCTCGTATTTTTATTAACCTTGGTAGGTTTATTAGAAAAAGAAAAACTGTTGTTGCGTTTACTTTTTCTTCTTTTTTGTTCATTATTTGATAGGTCGTAAGGGTATTAACAGCTCCTTCTAAAGGAAGATTCCTCCTATATTTGGGTCTAAATTGATTCTAAAATGGATAATAAAATAAATATATCTGAATTTAAATATAATTACAATATTTTCCTTACACTAATGCTATTTTTAATGTAGAATGGGTTCCTCTTTATAGCAGTAATTTATTTTCTCCCCAAAGTAATATAACAGGCAGCTGGTATTAACAATGGACTTAATTAATGTTCGTTGAAATATTTAATTACAAAGGATTTATTTACTATCCGTCAAGTTTAGGTGCGCTACTCTCGCACATTTACCAATAGTCTTTGCCTCTATATGTATATGCTATGTGGTAGTACTTCATATATATACAAGGTAGGACAGCAAAACGTGGACTGTAGAGATGGATTTAGAATCATGCACATAAATAATTTTATATTTTCAATAATAGGGGGAAAAAATAATGCTAACAAAATATGTAGAGAGGATTTTTGCAAAACTTTTTTTTCACTCAAAATGGTAATCTTAATTATTAATCATGCCCTTTACACGTCGCCAGAAAACCATGGAGAAATTGATTACAAACTTCTCTGACAAGTTGTCCCGTACAACTACCATGAATGACTTCTTTTTTTTCATTATTTGAAGTTCACAACACTTAAAAAACCTAAAATACAAACAGTACCATAATAAAATAACTGAACTTAAAACAAAGCAGAAACATAAAAATAAAAATTGTAGGTAAAATCATCAATTAAAGGTAAATGTGTTAGATTTTTAAGAATTTGAAGGCTTCAATGAGTCCACATTCGGGAGTGAGGTCCTGTTGGTTTGTCTCTCCAAAAAGCCCTATATAGAAAAGCACAGTGCGTTCAAAGGAAGGGGTAATACCTCTTTGTACCAGAATCGAGTCGTGTTATCTGCACAGAACTTTTGGCACTTGGCAGACGTGTGAGAGGGGGCGCCGTCCTGAGTAAACAGCCCTCCGATAGTTAGTCTCTTCATCCATGGCAAGATGGTGTACCTAAGCACCTTTTAGTAGGTCTCTTGTCCTATTTTCTCTCCAGCCTTGCAAAAGAACGGATGCATTTTCTTTCAATCAGAGGACACAACGCCCCTTCTTTTGTTTCCGCAAGACAGCGGTCTTCCGGTGATTGTGGGGTTGTTTCTTTTTGTACCGAGTTACAACTCAATTAATATTCGGGTCTGGTTTAATACAGGAAAACGTCAATATAAATATCTCTATTCGAATACATTATAAAAATTTGTAAATAAAAGCAAAACATAAATTTGTTCATACTAATTATCAAAGTAAGATTTGGTGATTTTAAAATTTTGTCAAAATATGGCATTTATTATTTCATGTTTGTTCAAAAAAGGTCATTAAAAAAATACAAAAAAAAAAATATGTATTATCAATAAAGTTTAAAAGTGACTCGTTTTTAAGAAGGTCCTATATATATATATAAAGAAAAGTGACTCGTTTTTAAGAACTTTCTGAACTTTTGAAATAATTTGAAGGACAGTTTTGCCAGATCTCTCTTGTTTCTTCACATTCTGCGAGCAACTGACTTTGTTTCTCTCTGCAAACCTTGCAGAAGAAACATTGCCTCTCTTCCAGAGATATAGTATGCCCCAAAAATTGATGATGGTGTTAAAAATATCCGTTTTATGGTTTAAAAAAATATTTTGGTCGAAAAAAATGAAATTTGGTTGATATAACCATTATGCAATATTGAATTTTTTTTTTGATGCAATAATTTTTGATAATTGCATCATACATCAGTATAAAAGGGCTCAGAAAACACCACAGGAGGTTGTTGAAATTCAATATCCGAAAATGATGATTTCAAAATCTTTGACCAAAAAGATGCTATCCACAAGGAAACTTGTTGCAAGATTGATTTCAATGGGCTATCCAATGTCCAAGTCATCTATCCACAACTACTTGAGGTACTTTTTGAATGTTTTGGCATGCAAACCTCGTCTGCACCTCAAACTTTCAGAAAACCAAAGGAAGGCCCGGCTTCAATTCTGTCGTGAGCGGCTACACTGGACTGCAGATGACTGGAAATGTATCCTCTTCAGTGATAAAAGTCCATTTGAGCTATTTCATGCCCCAAATCCCCAAACAGATCAGGTTTGGGCTAGAGAAAAGGGAGATGTGGAACCCATTCTAACTGTGAAATTTCCTCTGTAAATTCAGGTTTGGGCCTTTATCAGCCACCAGGCAGTGTCAGATCTTCAGCTGATTCCACGAAACCAAACTGTGACGGCTGAGTACAACGTAAAGGAGATCCTCAGCAAGACTCTGATGTCAGCTTTGTCTCGTAATGAAGAAACTGGACCTCCTTTGAAGAGGAAAATGTTGTCTGACACATCAAGAGCCATTTTCCGGCTGGATAGTGTCCCTGCTCACCACTCCAAAAAGGCACAAAAGTGGTATTCGAAAAACTTGGATTCCTGGCAACAGTCCTGATTTGTCTCCCATTGAAAATTTGTGAACCTTGATTCAGAGGGAACTCAATGAAAATGCGCCGGTAACTTCAGAGGATGAATGAAAAAAAACTGACAAAAGCTTCTGAAAAAATTACTCCAGATACTTTGAATAATCTGTATAAAGGGCTGCCAAAATGCATAAAAAATGTATTAAGCTTAAAAGTCGTTATATTGGGAAGTAAATAAAGTTATTTGCCAAAAAAAAATCACTTGTTTAGGTTATTTTATGATTTTTTTTTTAAAACCACCATCAATTTTTTGACATACTGTATACCAAATATCTTTCCTGTTGTGAAAGTATTGGTGATTATACGGTATTTGTACTTTATAGCCCTCCTGATGGTCATAGGAGCCATAGATAAGTCACTGGCGAGGCGATTCATGAACTTAGTGGGATCCTCCTTTATATTATTCTCCAAACTTAACAAGAACTTCGTATCCCTCTTTAAACTATACCCTCCACTTCTTGACATCCTGGAGAGGTCTTCTCCATTTTTTATTTTTTTTTCATCTTGGCCAACATAGAACCAGGCTCCTAGAACACTTAAAAATATCCATAATCTTTATCACATCAACTCGAGCACCTAGGAGATCTGGGATACGCTGCCTTATTGCTTGTTGTTCGCTCATCATGATGATTTTTTTTTCCATGCCCACAAGGCGTATCTATTTCAATCAATAGTTTGAAGTCAAAGTTTTTAAGAGAAATGTTCAAATAAAGACATTGTTTATTGAAAAAGATAGAAGATAAAAAAATTTAATTGTCTTTTTTGACACACGGATATGAAATTTCACTATCAATAAAATACTGGATATATCCGTAGTTGAATAGCTTCTCTTTGTGTATAAAACTTGTTGGGCCTTGGAAATGACGGCGTTAATCATATTTCCTTCTTTTCCAATGTAAAATGCTATGTAATCGTCTCGCTTTGGGTGATAAAAGTTTAAATTATCGTTATTTTCTTCTTTTCCAATGTAAAATGCTATGTAATCGTCTCGCTTTGGGCGATGAAAGTTCAAATTTTCGTTTAAAAGGCTTCTAATCTATATATACAAAGGCTTAAGGATTGCGCAGTCGAAAAGAAAACTCACTTCGAGAGTATCTGATAGTTTAGCCACTTCTCCGCTGAACATAGCAAATAATTATCAATAACACCAAAGCACTGCCTGATGGGGTAGTCTATTTTTCTTCTGCTAAATAATTGCCAAAAGGCTTCCATGTGAGAGTAATATTTAATTTTCTAAGAGTAGTTGGGGTTAAAAAGATAACCGAAGGTGGATGTACTGCCGGTCTTGGAACTGATACAAAGTTCCCAAAATCGGATTTATACCGTCCAAGCGCAATTTTTTATTAGCTCGTGCGAACAAGCTGTTTCCGCTGCGTAGTCGACTCCCCTGGTTCGAACCTCCATGTCGAAGATGGAGTACCTGGTGGGGAATTCTCATCTAAGAGATCTCTTGAAAGAGTAAAAGATATCCCCAGCATCCTTAGATAGCCTTTCCATCCTTTCAGAGTACTCTGACAGTCTTTGGAAGACTTTTTTAAAGTCCAGAGTGGGACTCATCCGAGTAACTTCTCCCGAATAAGTTAGATAGATGACTGTTCCAAAATTGATCCACTTTCCAGAGTTGCCCAGTCCAGTAGGTGTTAAGGTATTTCCACAAGTCATCAAAAAATATGACAAAAAGGCCACCATATTTTAGAGAGTTATGGATCCTCCTCGAGGATATATTTTTTTTCTTGATTCGCCCAAGAAAAGACTTTTCAAGCATGAAAACCTGCGCAGCTAAGTTTTTTTTTTTGATATGGTGTTACCCGTAATGAATGTATTACCTTTGAGACTATATATGTGTTTCAAGCTTGAACTCTTTCCCAGGTATTGAGCTTAAAAGATGGAAAAAAGAACAAGTCCGCCCAATCTTAAAACTAATTTCGTGTAAGTTTTTTTTCCCATGCAATCAGTTCCAACCCAGGATCGTAGCAATTTTCTCTACATTATAAACATGATTTCGACTAAGGATAATATTTGTACGTTTGTACAATAATATCAATTATTTCGTCGTTTATCTTGGGGACATTTTAAAAGTGCTGAGTTAAGTTTCCAAATACCTTTAATCCTCAGTTCCTTTGCACATGGGTTAACTCGAATTTGGATGTCCTTATGATCAGATAGCATGGTATCAATAACATTATAAGAGACTATTGATTACCCCAAAAATCCCTTCATTAAAAATAAGTCAATGTGCGAAGATATTTGTCTTAAATTTTTGTCATTTCTAAAAAAATTTATGTGAATAACCGTTCTTCAAACTCCCAACATCGTAAAAGCCATAAGAAGACAACATTAACTTCAGTACCTTAGTAGTACGAGATGATCATTTACAGAGGAGGGTTGAAAATCTCTACTTACTTGCAGCTCAATATTAATATCACCTCCAATGATGGTAGGTATCTTTGAAATTATTGACATTAGTTTGGCCTCATAAAAATCGGGGTCGTCTTTATTAGGACCGTATAATCCTATTATGTCAAAATCAGTATTATAATATCTGCAACTCGCTTTGATGATGCCTTCGGCATATCCTTTTTATGTTGAGAGGCCTTTTATTTAGTTCAACATTCCCAGTTTGCTCTGCTGTGCTCGACGACATCTGTTTTCAATTTTGGTCTTTTATTATATTTGTTGAGACTAAAGATTCGGGTTCTTTTTTATATACAGGAGGTATATTTTCTTCTTCAAGAAAGCTTTGTTGCTCCACAACGTTCAAACTTACTACATTATTCATGTATCTGTTGAGATTGGGAGTTCCAGTAATATTTGAATCGTTCTGAGTACGCTCCTCATGTGACTCCTAAGGAGGTATCGTGGTTGATGGAATTTGATAGTTGGAGAGGTGAATGGGATTTACTTAATTCTTTTTCATTATTGGGGATTCCACTAATATTTGAATCGTTCTGAGTAAGCTCTTAGGGTGTTTCCTCGGGGGTTTTACCACTTTTAGAGGTATCTTGATTGATGGAATTTGATAGTTGGAGAGGCGAATGGGGTTTACTTAATTCAAGGTTTCAATGTAGTTCCTTTTTATTTCTGTAATTTATTGCAGGAGGACCGCTTGATAGTCCACGGTTTGGAGTCTCTTGTCTGTAAAATTTAACCGAGAGTGTCCGAATTGAAAACATTTCTGGCATTGTAATCTTACACAACTGAAAATTTTAAAATGAGAAGACATCCATCTACAGGAATTATTTGAGGGAGCTGTGTTGGGTCTGCTAAAACTATAATTTGAGGTTCTCCGAATCTTTTTGTAATTCTTGAATCGAGATCTTTGGGGGTTCGGTTCTGGGAAGGATTTGTGGATTTCGGCAAATTTCCCTATCCATACTTTTACTTTATCTTCATAAGCTCTTTTGAAACTGTTGATAGCAGTAACCTTCAAGTGTTTTCTCTTATCACATTCGAAATTTTCGATTGCTTTAATTTTCATAACAATGGACATTCTTTCCCCATTTAGTTCTTCAACTCCTGTAACGAAATTAGTTTTCATTAAACTCAATCTGTTACGAATTTCGACAGGCTCATTAGTATAAAAGAATGCAAAGCCGAACCCGTATTTAGGTTGTGCGCCGGGGATTTCCTCTTCGGCGAAACTAGTTTTAAATTTACATTGTTATAAACATGACCATTATCAGCTCTGTTAAGCTAATGATGAAGGTTTCCCATTTAAACATTGAGCTCAAATTAATTTTTTTCGGAGCTTCTGTGATAGTTTTTCTCTCTTTACAAGAACTTTGGCGTAAGACATTCCAGATTTATTGAATCCATTGGATGGGGCTTCGTCCGGAGGACGGTCAGTTGGACTTTTATTCATGTTTAAAAAAAAAAAAAGTCTAGTTGTAAGTATTAATCAAATAAAAAAAATGGCGACAATCTTTTCCAGACAATACGTTAAAGAAATAAGAATTGCAGAGAGTAGAAACCTTTTGAGAGGCTAAAAACCTTGTTTGAAAAGGCCTCAGATAACAATGAAACACTATTTGTGAACGCTTAAAACTTCACGATCCCAAATATTCTCTTTTCAAGTATGTAAACAAACTCACTTTCTAGATTTATTTATGCACCATGAAGGACTGGCAAGTCTTCACTGATCAATAGATAAAAACACATTTCTAACAAAATGATTTGTATAGAATTTTATGTAACAAGGACGGCAGAAACAGAATATCAACAAATAATCACCAAACCTTTCCATAGTAATGACAAAATAAACATTATTTATACATATGTCCATGTTTTGATGCCCTACCCTGTTTACATATTAAATATTCATCAACATAATAAGGAGAAGGGGTTCAGAAGATCCGTTGGATCACTTGAATATACACAACAGATACAGAATCAATCAAAACACTTTTTAATCATAAAAATACTTTGACATAAGTTTTATTAATCCTACTTTTAATTTGGGGATTGTTTTAAGGGTAAAAAACTACTCTGAACGATTATAGTACCGAATTATAATACTCCCAGATATTTCAGAATTCAGATTACTGAGAAAAAAACTGATATCAGGCTTGGAGCTCATGGATAGATTGGGTTATTGTCTCCAATTCATTTGTACAAAATTTTCTCCCCATCCCCCTAATTTTTCCCCTGTGAAATCATCAAATACACTGGTCAACAATTTTTTTTTTCTTGCATGGACTTTGAACGGATTCTTATAGAGTTTGGGCTGCTGATTCCGAATATATGCTTAGATTTGCCACATCACATCAAGTTTTTGTGATATCTGATATTTAATATTTGTGGATGTTTACATAAAAAAGCCTATAATGATACATCGTGTTCCTGTTATGTATGTATCTTTCTCTCTCTATGTGTGCCAGCTCTTCCTTTAGCAAACAATATATCCTTTATTTAATCCAATCTATACTAGTAAAACTCTCATTGTATATTATTTCTTGTGTTCCTCTCATTTGGATTTAGTAAACGTTGGAGATTATATATTAAATATTTTTTAAATCACCATCATAGCTGTTTACGATATCCGAACACATCTGTATAACTGTATAAGCTAGCCATGTCTACATCCTCACGGAGAAGAAAGTGCCTTAGCGACACAAAGATATTCCGCTATATCTGTGAATGCATCACTTTATCACCTCAAATCAAAGACGGAACATAACTCACTTCGTTAAGAGTGTGTACCTTGCTTATTTTAAAATTCCGCTTGGAGACCAAAACAAAAAATGGGCACCTCACATAGTATGCACGACTTCTCTCGAAACTCTGAGATCTTATTCTTAAGGAAAAAATACTAAGCTCAAATTTGGTGTGCCGATGATTTGGAAAGAACCAACAAACCACCTAGATGATTGCTACTTCTGCCTTGTAAATATTAAAGGATTCAATAAAAAGAACAAGCGATACATGACATACCCTAGCATCTCCTCTGCAATACGGCCAGTTCCTCATTCAGACGAAATAACTATACCTGTTTTCAGCAAGTTAGCAGATATTGATGATGAATAACATACTTCAGTCGATGATGATTATGAAGAAGATACAGATGTAAACCATTGGGTACATTGTTTGGTCAACCTTTTCTGTATAGTCAACCTGAACTGAATTACCTGTTCGAGATTTGAGTTTATCTAAACAATCTGCTGAGTTGTTGGCTTCCAGACTGCAACAGCGAAACATACTTGCTCAGGGCACAAGTGTCACATTATATCGTAACAGAGATGCAGAACTGAGGAAGTTCTTTGATTCCGACAATCACTTTGTATACTCCAGTGACATTGAAAGGCTTCTTATGGCTATGGAATTATCTGCGTATAACTCAAGTGAGTGGAGACTCTTTATTGATAGCTCAAAAAGAAGTTTAAAGTGTGTTTTACTTCCTAATGGTAACATATATGAATGTATCCCTATTGGACACTCAGTCTCCATGAAGGAGGAGTATGGGATCATCCAAAATAGTACTTGAACGATTGAAATACCTCGATCACCAGTGGTTAATCTGTGTGGATTTAAAAATGCTGAACTTCCTTTTGGGTCAACAAGGAGGTTACACAAAATATCCTTGTTTCCATTGCTACTAAGACAGTAGAGCTGATAAGGATCACTGGGTTAGAATAGAATGACCATCAAGGCATACGTTGGTACATGGAGAGAAGAATGTCCTTTATGAACCACTAGTTGATCGAAAAAATATCATCCATCCACCATTGCACATCAAACTCAGTATTATGAAGCAGTTTGTAAAAGCTCTTGATCACAATGGTAATTGTTTTCAATACATATGTTCAACCTTTCCGAGTCTTAGTGATGCGAAGAAAAACTCAGGGATATTCGACGGACCCTAGATCAGAACATTACTCAGAGACATAATTTCATTGAGAGGATGACCGCTGTCGAATCTCGAATCTCATTTACTAATGTGGTGCAGGGGTTTCTTGGGAACAAGAAAAACGACAATTACCAAGAGATTGTGGATGAACTTCTCCTTAGTCTGCGAGAGCTCGGGTGCCGAATGAGGATCAAACTGCACTACTTACACGGTCACCTGGACACGTTTCCAGACAACCTTGGAGATGTTAGCGACGAAGAAGGTGAGAGGTTCCACCAAGACATTAAAGTCATGGAAGACATATATCAAGGTCGTTGGGACTTGCATATGATGGCTGATTACTGCTGGAGTTTGATGAGGGGTCATTCAGATGCTCTACATAAGAGGGCGTCGTCAAAAAGGAAGTTTACCCCAAAAATGAACTAATATGTTTGTCTACAAACAAAAATACACTGTTCCTGCATCTACTAGTTTGATATAACATTCTATGTTTGTAATAATATTGAATTTGTCAAATATGTGTTAGTACTTTCATGTTTTATATTTTTTTAGTTTTGTTTGTTTAAACAAAATTAGATTGTTGTGTCTTGTATTGAAAAATAAAATAAGATAAAACCTTTTAATCAACCTATAGTTCAAAAACCTCATGTGATAACCAACAACTAGTGACACATTGAAATGAGCAGCCAATATGCAAATAAAACCACAAAAAACAAAAATAATGTATCATTTTTCTCTCGTAAATGAAGGATTTTTGGTATGTGTTGTAGTATTTTTTCATCACCCCGTTATTCAAAAATTTGATGTGATAGGTAAAAACTAATGAGAGATTTGGAATTAGAAGCCAAAATGGAGTTAGATTCACTTTAAAAACCCCATGCAAGAAAATTGTGTTGGCCAGTGTTATATTTGGACTGGAGGGGATTGGCCCGGGTTATTTTCTTTAACTCATCCGCATCATTTTGGCATTTTTAACAAATTCCTTCTTTCTCTCCAACGTTTCTGCCTTGCCGACGGCGTAGACAGTGGTCCTATAGACACCCAAGTGCTTCAAAGTTCTCTAATGGAAATTCGTCAATCACGTCCAAGTGTCATTTCTCGACTTGTACGTAAGCTAAAGAGCTCTGGTTTGTTTTATTTTGTAACTAATTCTTTATGGTTTAATATGTCAAAATATGAATTTATTTCAATCATTCAACTTTCATTAATTATTTAGTTAGTAAGTGTCCAGTTTTCAATGGGCCACCCGGTATATATGAAGTAAAAAAATTAATATAGATTTTTATCCCTTTCTTGATTTTTTATTAAAGATTGTTTTTATGTTGATGCATGAAATATTTAGTGAATTGAATTGATCCTGTAAGTCTTTTGAAGAGATGAAATGTCAAGTACATATTTCATTTGAGTTTAAGGGTCTTGAGTCGTGGTGGCAATACAAACTATTCGATAATTATTTTCAATTGCTAGAAAGGAATTGTGTCAATATTTGGAGATTATAAAATCATTTTAAGTAACGTTCATTCCTCCTATTTTCTTTCTTGGGCTTGATTCTGTCTATTCTAAGAAAACATTAGGTACACTTACAATATATTATTATGTAGTTCTTAGGTACAAAGCAATTCTTGTTATTCACTTATACGCAAACAAAGATGTGTTTTATTTTCCTCTCTCGTAATGGATCTTAATAATGTGTACTACTTAGTGATATATCGGGCTTTCATAGCTCATTCAGATATTTCAGTGCCATGATTTGAGTTGGCATGTCTGTATTCAAAAAAGGAGCACGAGAAGAAAGTGGAAGGGAGAATATGGTATTACTGAATGAAGAACCTTTTTAATATCAGCTGTATGTCATATGATTGGGGGGAGAACATGAGTTACTGTTATAAATAGGAGAACCTTCCACATAAAAATAACATTTGTGTAGGGGAAATTTTGTAACTATATTTAAAATTAATTTTATTCTACATTTTCAAAACAATTTACATCAAAGATGCATACAATAATGCAATAATGCATACTTCAGAGGGAGAAGTTTACACCACGACGTCCTATTAAATAATGAAATAAAAGAGCACACGCAGAAATTATTTCTTCTTTTCTAATTTTTAAAAGTAGTTTTTTTCATTATTTTTGTTATTATTTATTTATAAATGTTTCATTGATCGGGCATTTGTGACTTCATACTGTGATGTATCTATGACACATTAAATGAGTCAAGAGTAGTGAAATGTGCCATAATCAGTGCCGTTCAAGCTTTCTCTACATTTTGGAAGGCCTGAACGAAAAAAACCTTTGTACGACGTTCATTTCTTTGCTCCTTTTTTATTGTTCTCCATAAACATATTTTACTCAAGGACCAAAGCTAAAACCAATTAGTGGCAAAATGAGGACGAAATGATCCATTTTGATCCAAATTTAATTTGCCTCAAGAAATTTTTTTATCAACGAGGGGGGCACTGAATACTACCCAGACCGCTCTGAGATCGTTATGATTTTGTTGGACGGAACTAATTCGGTCCTCTAAAGAAGTTTTTTGTAGACTGGTTCATAAAAAAATTTCGTCTAGATCGGTTCAAAGGAAAAAAATTCGTTTAGACCAGTACAAAGGAAAAAAGTCGGTAAAGATCGATTTACTGATAATAAGGTGTATCATAGCTAGTGATGATAATAATATGATCTGCGGGAATGCTAAAAAAGAAACAGAAAATTAAATTGGTTAACTTAACAATTTAGAGAATCCTTGGAAGAAGAAACGAGTTTAGTTGTCACGACATTTCATTAAATTAGCTGTAAGCAGCCGTGAGAGGAAGGAAATAAACCGAAATCCCTACTCCGTATCTAGTAATGATGTAGGCATGAATTACTCAGATGTTAATCCTCAATTTCACTTTTAGTCCAACAAGGAGTTACTCCATAACAAATCATCATGGTTACTTTTCATCTTTCACTCACTTGTGATTGCTTTATATCCATATGTTCTCTCTTCAAGAATAAAAGAGTACTGGCTATCATAGTTGAAAAAAATATGATTTGCCAGTATCCTAAAAAAGAAACCAAAAATTAAAGAGGTCACCCTGATAATTTCAAGAATGTTTGGGAGAAGTTTAATTAAATTAGCATTATATTTATGTGATTTATATAATTTCTTTAAAAAAAATTCAAAATTTACGCTTATTTTCTCTTTAAAAAAATAGAAAAATGTTCTAGTACAAAACCAAAATCCCTTCATTTGAATGGGACGACAGCTCCAATCCCTGCGGACGCCCCTGCAATTAATCAAGTTTTAATAAAGATATAGGCAGGAATTAATCTCATGCAGATCCTCAATTCTACATTGACTCCGAAAATGACTTAGACTTATAACTCTTCAACCAATCATCAGTGTGACTCTCCGTCTTTCACGCGCCAGTGATTACTTTATACTTATTGCTTCCCGTCAAGAATAAAATAATATTGATAACAGCTTTGGAAAATATACAAATAGACCATTTCCACTTCCATTGCTAGTTGTTTTTTGTATCCTTGATCATAAGCCATCACCATCACTAGAATATACAAAAATGGGTTTAGTCTACCATTATACATACATGTAAGTATTGAGACAGTATAATGTTGTGATGAGTTATTGCTTCTCAAACTATTGAGACATTATTTAAAAAAACAAAACAACAGAGATAGCTAATGACATTTTCTTATTAGGAGCCATAATGGAAGTAATTAGGAGCATATTTAATGTGTACATATTATATACTTTCATGGAAATAAGAACATGATTCAAACAAGGTATTAAAGGTCATGTCAAATAAGGGCTACATCGTAGGAACAAATAGGCCTCATTTTTGCTGTGTATTTGACTTCATGTGAGTATGTGAATTATCTTGCACCGCACACTTCAGATGTTGTGTATTAACATAAAAACAATCTTGAACAAAAATAATAAAAAGGAGAACTTGTACTTGATAAATGCACTCTGGGTGCGGATTTTCAATCTTTACAAAAAGGTAATCTTCTTTCTTGATGTGTTTCGTGACATTTATTTCGAAAAGTCTGAAGTGCAAAAGATTTATTGACGAATCAGCTGCAGTGTGTATTACTTGCATTTTTCTCTCCAGTCTAAGATGAGCACAGAAAGAGACAACAGAATCAAGATCTCGGTAGAAAGATAGTTCTGTATCTAGAACTGACCAAAAACCATTTGGAAGGAGACCCAACCTAGTCAATGAGAGTTTATGCAACAGACCTAGATGTGAATGAAAAGACAGTGAGGAGAATAGTGGAAACAACATTTTGAGATGGAAATGTGGTGCTACAGCTGAACAAGGCCTCTGTACATACGGCTAAAGTAGTCCAACACTTTCTCAAGAATAAGTTGCACTTCTGGACCTTGGCTCCCATACAGACCAGACCTGAATTTATGGATCCAAGTCTGCTACTGAGCTTGTTGGGCGCCAATAATATGACTACTATTATATTTCTTAAGCCAGAGTTTCCCAAACTTTATTATGCCAAGGCCTCCGTACACTAATACATTTTTAGCTGCGGGCCCTTATACAAAACATGTGTACTATGTATTTGTAGACTGAAAGCAATCCTCAATTCTGCATCTTCCTGCACCTCCCCTCACGGCTCCCACTTTGAAAACCATTGTTCTATGCAACCTTAGTTTTCAGGCCCACTGTAGGAACCTCGAGCACTACGCACTCGGTCCTAGCTACGGCCCTGTTTGTATCTAATACAATTTCCTGGGCCAGAATTTTCTAGCGATTTCTTGTTTTAAGTTCCTGTTACCAAACTGAGCCTGTATAAAGAAGAACCGAGACCGATAAAGCTGACCCGAGAACGAAGCCGTTGAAATGAAAGAACCAAGACTGGGATCGATAGAACCGCTGAACCTGAACTGGGAACGACCTTGATTACAGCAGGAATCATCATCAAATATATATATTATTATTTTCGGCAAAATGAAATTTTGAAAAAGTTACTTTCGGGTAAGTGTCCTAGAACCGGCACCATGGACGTAAACTTCATAAAGAAGTGCTGTCATACCTTCAGAAGATGGCCAACAGCCGTCCTCAAGGCTGATGTGGGTTATATTGAGTATATTAGTTATTTCGATGTAGGAATATAAAATTTAAAAAAAAGTTTAATTAAATTCATTAATTGTCACACGCCAACATGTGGTCGAAGTTATTCCATTCATTTGTAAAGATTGAAAATCTTACCAATTTTAATATTTGACACAGTTATAGCCTTTGTACTCTAATTTATGGACTGAGTTGAGTTACTAAAGAATTTTGGACATTGTTTAGAACTTTTATTTCATTTAACTCCGATATGGCTTCTTTAAAATAAAATTTGGAAAATGATCATTCTTTTATTGTCTACTTTAAGTGTAATTTGCAACACAACCAAAGGTTTAATTTGAATATTTTGTTAATAGAGATTGAGGACAATTTTTTGAAGGATGCAAATATACACGATACATTTAAGCTTCCTTTTTTGTTGACGGGACACATGTATGGAAAATAGATGAACATCCCTATTCATATATGATTAAACTGAATATTCTGTCCGAGTAGTTTCAATGTTTAATCTTATTATATTATTGTAGGTATAAGATTATGGAAAAAGTTATATTACCTCATATATATAAGTTATAGTTAGAGGAAACATTTTATATAATTATCTTAAAAGTTGGAAACCCACATAAATCCTTTGATTGGAAATTATACTAATTAATGTTTGAATGAATCCACTCTACAATTTTAAGATATTTTATTCAATCATTAACATAAAGTTTTTTCCAAAAAAAAACCAACACACAAGCTAGCTGAAATGTTTTTATGTGTTAATTAGATTTGTAATGGTAGTCTTCGACGAATTATAGTAATAGTGATGTAAATGACAGTGTTTTGTCGGTCCTTCTATACTCAGTCCAGTCTGGTCTTAGGATCGGACTCAATGGAACATGATTATTAGAGGATCCTTATTTTAATATTATACCATGTCGGGCAAAAAGTTTTGTAACAAAATTAACGAATTAAACAGTAACATATAATTTTGTATAGACTTAATATCTAAAAAAAATTAACTATATATTTGATATTAAGGATAATTAATATTGAATATGAGTATCGTAGGTTAGCAATAAAAGCAGTCATTGAAGTCCTCAACATTTGGGTGTTGGATTATAAAGGACTTGAACTCTACATCCCAACGAATACTATAATCCAGGAGATTTAGATCTGGTGATTGGGGAGGACAAGTGTTCACCAAAAATATATCTCAAACTAAATAGATGGTTCACTTTTTCACCATCCAGGAGTGGTACTTTTTGGGCTCGTAGAGAGACGCCACCAGCTTCTTTAATGTGCATTGGTACGGTGGACCTTAAGACATTGAGGTCCATGGCCATCTCTGTCATAGGGAGATCAGGCTGTTCTTTCGCCTTCGTTGTTTTTGGGACATGATAATAAGCTCTAAATTTAATGTAAACAAAAAAAGAGACTCCGGAAACTCTCTAGAAGGGAAAAAGAATCAAATAGTCTTAGTATTTAATTAATTAAGTTTTAAAAACTGTATCAAAAATTTTGCACAACCCCGTACTACTTCGTTGAGACTGGATCTTAACAGCATAACTGGTTGATTGTTGGTCTAAGTGATCAATTTATCAGATGGTTATGAGAAATACCATATATTTAAAATAAAGCTATTCTTAATTAAAATATATTTAGGATATATTGGTACCCAAGGGTTATAGAAATACAAGGTTATACCATAACGCGTGTACAACTAATGTTTAACTTCCACCACACTTTTTAATAGTGACGTCATAGGATATGATTGGTTGCGTGTTTTATCAATATCTATCTTCCTTACCTAACAGTAGGTACGATACATCCAATTGAAAATTCTAGCAATAGTGACTTCATAATATGTGATTGTTTGCCTGTTTTGTCAAAATCAGTATGTTTTATCAAAATCTGTCTGTATTGTCCAGCGGTCAGTACGATACATCAAATTGAAAATTCTTAGGAAGGCCAATTACATGATGGCCTAACCTTGTACTTCTATTAATGTTGATTGGTACCTAACACTTCTCAAAATTAAAAGTGACTTGTTTATTATAAGTAAATAACTATATTTCAGGGGTGGGTCCACCCCTCACCAAATCGACAAGTTATAAGAAAAAAAATTATATGTAAAAAAAAATAGATCCTCCCAAAAATATAATCCTGCGGACGCCCCTGTATTTCCTTATATTTTATAAATCATGAGATTATAAAATTATCACAGAACCACTGTCAGCTTCTGCAAAATATTAAAAAAAAATTATAACAAATAGTAGCACGAACTCACTATCTTAAAGATAGCGGATGAAAAATTAAAAAGATTTTATTTATATTTATTTTTTTACAATTTACAATAAACTATTATTATATAATAGGCAAATTTCTATTGTAAAACCTCCTAGTATACAATTTTTTGTGGTTTCCGTCCATTTGATGTAGATATCATCAAACTTGCACCCCCTTTTGACACTCTTGAAAATGCAACATATTTTGACCATGTGAAAATACTGTTTTTGGTAAATATAAAGCAATTTTTTCAAATGTTTAACCCTGTGATTTATTTATTGTCATTACCATTGCTAGCTTACTATGTTCCTTCTTCAATCATAATAAAGATTGAAGATATATATTAAGATTAACTAAATAATCCCCGTCTTCATTTATTTACCTAATTCCCTTTTATAATTCGTAACGTATTTTATAAGTTCTCACTTTTTCCGTTAGGACAATAATTCGTTTTTTGGACTTTTAATTGGTTTGGTGCATTTTCGAATCGACAAACCCATATCTTAAAAAAACTTTCAGACACAGGAAATTGATCTTGTTTTATGAAAAAAATCAATATATGGGCGAAAAATCCAACTTTCCCTCCATAGCCAAAGAATCCGGTATGATCAAAACTAAACATACCCTCTTACGCACGTAACTCAAAATTATAAACAACATTTATTTCGTGTCTCAAGTCTGTATCTGGCTCTGTTTTTGAAATAAATGCGTTTTTATCGTTGTTTTTCCAAGCGGGATGTACATCACACACAAACACTAATTATTTTATTACTATATAGGATATTTATTCAAAAGATCTATCTTAATCCCATGGCTTACAAAAAAAAGTTATTTAAAGGAATAAGGATCGTAGTAAGGCTTATTTAACGTAATTCCAATCAGAAAGTGAAGCATTCACTTTCCAGCTGTATTCATCTATTGCAGATGATTGGTACTTGCCATTGGACAATACTATATGTACTTTGCTTCTTTTGAGTGGGAGGAGGGGAATGTTCATTGATTATATATTAATATACATTCTTCTTATAGAGAGAGATTTACAGTGATTAAAGTCCGTTCATTCGTGAAAGGTTTTGAATTAAGAGGTTGAGTGATACATATTATCAATATGTTACGTATTTTATATATATAATTTTATTTCATCTTCTTGATTCACTTATAAAAATGTTTATAATAATATGCTTCATTCTTTCTTTCTTTTTGCAACTATTGATTATATTGTAAAGCATAGATAACTTTCTTTTTATTTGTGTATATAGGTATAGTATAAAGTATAGCTTTCATTCTCTCCCGGGCACTAATGTTTTACTATATATTAGGTGCACCATTGAATACGTTGGACTTAGTATGCAAGAAAATACTCCTTGTTACATTTGTAAATGTATTATCAATGAATTTTTATACTTTTTGGAGGAGCACATTTTATTATTACAATATTAATATATATTAAATGAAAAAATATCATTTGAATGAAACTGATACTATACTTAATCTTGTGCAAACACAAACTGAAGTTGATACTTTATTTTTGAAGGGCAAATTTATCCATTTAAATCATTAGTTCAATAATTTTTTTGACGATATACTTTAGAAAACCTTTTTAAAAATATCTACTTTGATTTTGAGCTGTGAACGTGAATTGAGTCCATCATTTTCGCCTATAAAACAATTTTTGGGGATTTAAAATGCTAACCCAAAATGGAAGATTTAAATAATACACCACGTGATCTTGTTAAAAAACTACAACAACGACAAATTTATACTCTTTTATAATTAGACAAAGATCATATGAGTTTACCAACAGGAGGAATTTGTAATAAAAATGATGTTCATCACCACAACAGGTTGCATGATTGGAGCTTGTGCTCCTCCAGATAGCATAAGAACCATAGAGATATTAAAATAATAGAGTACTGATTTGGAGGAAAAAGTGAGATTATTCAGCTGTCGAGGAAAAAAAATATTGCGCCCAAAACAAACAAGTCGTTAGTACTTCTCCAATACTATTACTTTAGTTATAGGAACATTGTTATTTAAAATTCATTTATCATCCTTTCTGGATTTTAATACTCGTTGTTGGTAAGTTATTAAAATATATATTCCTTTAACTATATATATATTACACTTATTATTTTCACAATTTGTAGGTTTACAATGCCTACTTGCGTGGCTTATAATTGCACCTCCAGAACGGTAACCTTCTCTCAGTCCTTCAGGGCTAAGAATTATGAGGGTCAGCATTATTCTCAGCATGCTGAGAATGATAATAATCCTTATGACCATGATCTCAAGACAAAAATATCCTGATGAATTGAGAAAATTTGTTCTAACTTAGAGGTATGCCTATGTTCGCAAGACATTTAATATGTTTTTGCCACACCCTTCAATTATTAGAAGCTGGTACGGAACAATCGATGGATCTCCAAGATTTACGGTGGAAGCATTTAAAGCCTTGAAACTTCGAGTGGAACAGCAAAGAGTCGCGGGAGGCAAGGTTTATTGCAACCTAACGCTCGACGAAATGCCATAACTATGTGGACGTTGGAGCAGGAGATTCAGAAGATTCCATGCCTCCCGCCACTGAAGCCTTGGTACTTATGGTGGTTGCTATTAATAGGAATTGGAAAATTCCCATAGGAAATTTTATGATCAATGGATTGTCGGGGGAAGAATAGGCGAATATAGTACAAACAGCTTTAATTAAAGTCCATGAAGTTGGTGTGATAATACCGAGTATTACTTGTGATGGGCCCTCATGTAATTTTGGAATGTTTAAAGCTCTTGGAGCTGCCCTTCATTCAGGCAATATAAAACCTACATTTGCCCACCCTTCAAACTCTGACATAAAAGTTGTTGTTTTACTTGACGTCTGCCATATGCTGAAGCTTGTAAGGAACTCTTTTGTATCGATTGGGAGCTCCGAAATCATAAGGGAGATACTATTTGTTGGAATTTTATAGAAGAATTGTACTCAATACAAGAAAAAGAAGGTCTAAGAGCAGGGCCGAAGCTGTAAAAAGCTCACATGGAATGGAGAAGGATGAAGATGAAAGTAAATTTGGCGAGTCAAACACAATCTAGAAGTGTAGCCGATTCTTTGGAGATGTTATCACACGATCTTAAATTACATAAGTTTTCTAATTGTGATGCAACAATAGGGTTCATCCGTATATTCGATGCTCTATTTGATGTATTTAACTCGCGGAATGTGTTTTCCAACTCTAACAAAGGGCCCCTAAGTAGAGCTAACTTCGATTACTGGCGTCCTCTATTCGAATCAAGTTTCTATTATATAAGTGAATTAAAAACAAATAGTGGGCAAAAGCTTATTATGCAAGGATCAAATTATATCATTTGGGAAAAAAAGAAAGTGAGAAGATTCAAGGGAGCCGAGTTCGAAGTATTCTCACCAATCTCGTCCATTTCAAAAATCAGTAATTTGTAACATTGTCATTAATATTTGGAAAGACTAAATTATATTTCAACTTAATAACTTAATTATTATAGTAAAATACTCCTTCGAATTATGTTGATTACTTTTCTACGAAATATAAGGAAAAATACTTGCCAATTTATACAACATAAATTTACATACTTATTACATAATTAGATTGGAGTCGATTCCACGCTACTTTTAACGTTTTATTGCTCATGAGGAGTTGATGAAGTCTAAGCTGCACGGATCGTTCCAAGAGAATGAAAAAATTGATGGCATTCTCATTCAATGCATGAGGTTAATCCTTAGTCTTGGAAGATTGAGTAAAAATTCCTGTCCTGAAGGTGCAATTGAACGCTACACAAATAGGCATTTTGACCCTACAAATTATGGATATAATAAGTGCTACAGGGAGTTAATAGAATACATATATAATATGTGATAACTTACCTATAACACGCATTTCAATTAAAAAGAGGTGGCAAATTAATCCCAATTAACAATATTAATTGATTTTAAGAGTTAATTTGTTATGAAAAATACTATAGATTTGTTTGTTTTGGGCGCAATCTTTTTTTTCTTCCACAGCTGACCGATCTCAAAATATTCTTTTGCTATTGAAGATAATCAGCTCTCTATGTTTTTTTTATATTTCTATGATAAGAACTCATTGCTATTATATACAATGCTATTTCTAAGAAATATATTCTACATTTTATTTTTCGAAGACTCTTAGCCTTCGATACCATCCTACACTTGATGGTACTTAAGCCTTGCAAGATGTCTCAATCTTGAACTCATTTATCTTGGTCCTAGACTTTCCGATATGTCCTTTCAGGCTTGAAATATTGATGTGGGTCCAAGTACATTTGTGCTTGTACCTAAAGTGTCCTAAAGTACGAAAATTTAATACTTACAGGTTCTAACACCGAAATCCGTCGCTTCAGATTTCTGGATTTTTCTGGTGTATATGATGACCAAATTGCCCAATACTTTGTGGTGAATTATACATTTAGATAATGATGAAAAACTAGAGTATTTTTTAGCTGGCCTGTTTTTTTGGAATTGGTAGAGTAATAATTAATTTTCTTTTCCTTAGCAGTTGTTATTATTATTTAATTCCTGAGTTGTAAACATCATTTCCTAAATAGATTCAATTATATACAAAACCTGATTGAACATTCGTGTGTGATCATAAAAGCCCTGTGGATTTTATTATAAGTCATTTATGGACTCAAAGTAGAATTGGGGATTGCCATTGGAGTAAATCTAGCAAATGTCCTTGTTTATGTCCTTTTCTTCTTCCTCCCTTGTCGCAGCTGATTGTAGTTTATCTAATCAAACATTATTAAGATTATTCTTTCTCTCCTCCAAAACATTCTTAACATTATTAGGGTTACCATTTTTATTTTCAGTTTTTTTTACCTGTCCATTCTACACTAGATTTCCATTATTACATATAAACGTTTTACTTAGTAGCCAAAAAACTGCCATTGATTCAACAACAAAAGCCTATTATATTTTCAGAGGGAGAACTCAGGTGCGTGGTTGTGATAAATATTAGCAATGCTGAGGTTCCAAAGAGCACAAGGATCGACAGGAGAAGGGTTACTGAGCTGAGGAAGGCCCTGGTAGAGACCAAGGACTCAGGATTGGCCCCAGGAGCAACTAGATGTCCAAGGAAATTTTGCTTCCTAGTTCCCTCGACCTGAATCTGATGGATTTTTTTTTCTTTCTGGAGCTACCTTGATTCAAAGCCCATAGGTCAACAGAAGTCCTCACACAACAAACAAGTATTTGATCGTAATGGAATGCAAGAATTTAGATCGTGATCTATCTTCCAGGCCCTGTGAACCGTTCAGGATACGGATCGAGGCTGTTATTGAGACCATCGAAGGCTATATTGAATAAGATATATTCTCAATAAAATATGTCCGTTTTATGTTAGTTTAAAGTAGACAGCTCAAAAGCCGGATTACTTTGTTATACCAATCCTATTTTAAATGTAGAAAGTTATCGTCTTCGCTCAGTATTTTATTTCTCCTCCGGAAATTATTTAACAAGGAGCTGATATTAACAAAGATCTTAATTCCGTAATAACATAAGTCTCTTTTTCACCTTCTCCCTATTCATTAGTCGTATTAGTTGTTGAACATATTCTACATTTAAAATAAATTTAGTGCAGGGAAAATAGGATAATTACATTCAAATTTATAAGAAATAGGCTAGGGAAAAAGTAATTTCGTATTTTTCGTTTTATTTAAATGTTTTATAAGAAGTGTTACAATCATTTGATTTAAGCCGAGTATGCCCCGTTCTGTTTGATAGCTTGTTGCTAACAAGATTCATGGGGCGTCATCAAAGATGTGTGTCTCCTGATGTTATCTTAATGATGTCTTGTTGTCTTCTATTCAGCAATGCTGGACACTTCTCTGCGATCGCCAGCTTCAAACGTACGAGTTGTTCACAGTAGAGAGCAGAATTGAGTGTGTGTGTGTGGGGGGGAAGCAATAATTCAATCCATTGTTGTGCAACACGAATAGAAATAATATTGGCCCGTTTACATTGCAAATTTTATGGGTCGCTTTCAGGTAGTAAAATAAGAAATATAGCGAATTTCTTCCTTTGAGACCTTCATACTCAATGTACGATTATTCACAATTGAGCCGGTCAAGTGCAATACTGTCCAAAAAGTGTTGTAGTATACACTTAGACCTTTACAATACCTTATCGTATGATCCGATATGACAAATAATGAGCGAGATACTCAGTTCTAAAAAAAAGAGGGGGAAATACGAAATTACTTTTTCTACAAACTAATATTAATTTTATTATGCATTTGTGAATCAATTTACACCAAAGATAGGGGGGAATTTTTCCTGTACATAAAAAGGAGTAAACAAAAATAAAAACTGATTACGCAAGTAACTGCACATAAACTGTTAAATTCCAGGTTAATGTACCTCCGTCAATTATTTATAGTAGAAGCAAAAATTAACAACTTCCCATATGATTAAATATATACTCATTTATCCTATAATACAGTCTTTTATTCGCTTTTAAGGGGGAGGTGCCTTTGGGGACTAAAACCACAGGATCTTAACAGATTATAATTTTGGGAAAAATTATATAACATGTCATTGATCAAATTAGCTAGAATTGCCTAACAAATATTAATTTTGTAGGGTGTTGGAGGCTACTTTAACGAGAGGAAACGGCATTTGTAAGTTTTTTTCGAAAATAAATATTGAAGGAAAAACAAAATTGAAGTTGGGATATGTTGTTTACGAATTTTAATCAATCAGCGTTCAGAAAAATGAAATGGGGGGAAAGAAACAGAAAAATACAGAACAGAGAACAAAATAAAATTATCTTTCTTTTGTTAGAACTGTGACCGGTGTTTTTGGTGCAAAAATTTTCGTGGCCGGTAATTTTTTCGCATTTATTTTCACTCTAGTAATTTTGCCTCTTGGAAATTTGGCTAATGACATATCTGCCGCCTTTTTATCTTTATATTATAGATCCAAACTTTACCTTTAGCCGTTACTTTTGTATCTCAGCCTTAGATATAAAGAAGAGGAAGATTAGAAAATAGTAAGGAAATAAAACAGGAAGTGTGATTATAAAGACAATGGAGTCACAAATCCAAGATGAGGATTCTATTTCGAAAGGACTAATTGACAAGTGGCACCTTACTATAAGTCATGATATCATTTGATACTTAAAGAAATGTAAGAAACTTCAAAGATAGAAAGAAAGGAATATTTCAAGATTAAAGACTGGAGGTCAAGCAAAAACTATTTTATAAAAACATAAAAAAGCCGGCGAAAATTACTTGGGGCGAAAATGTATGTGGGAAAATTCCGTCGGTGAAAATGTTCACGGCAAAATTACCTAGAACCACCACGGGCTTAAATGTACTTGAATTATAGGACGCAAACAAAAGATATGCATAGCAGTAAGATATTGCATATATTAATTTAAGACACTAGCAAGTAAATAACGCTCATATTTTATCATATTCGAACAACCTAAGACTTGTTCATGATTTTACAGTAAATGATAATAAATAACGAATCAAAACATAACTGAGCACTCGTTTAAGTGCAAATCCCGGCTTAAAATCATTTTCCCTAAAAATTAACAACAAAAGACATTAATATGAGTGATTACTCTAATTTTGTTTCCTGTCATCTTCACTTATCAAAATTTAATTTGATCCATTTTTATTCAAAAGTTATGGTCCATTTTGTGTTTTTTGTGTTACCTTGACCTTTGACCTATCAAAATGTAATGGACTCATACTATTAGAACAACCTAATTTACTACGTATTTAAAAAAAAATAAAGGTCATAATTCTTCTTAACAAGCTGTTATGGGTAGGAGAAAGGGATACTTTCGCCTAAAATTATTTTGCCTCGGGACATTTTGCCGTACACCCTTTCACATTTGGGCATTTCGCCGTAAATATAAATAAATGAGGTTTTTGGGTGTTATTGATTATTTTCGGTTAAAATTGATGTTTTCTTGGAATTTTTAAATCAAAATATGTATTGTTTATTGCTATAAAAACGCTTTTAATGGTCGTCTTCTGTTGGAAAACTGATAAAAATATACTCTTGGCTCATATTATGCATGTTCGCCAATCCATGAGTCTGCTCTAGTATGAATTATCCATGATGTTAATGATTATTAATAACGTAGGATTGATTAGCACTTCTTTCGTTCGTATTGTTGTCGACTTTATTTTTATTATTATTTAAATTTTATTAACTATTTTGTCTCTGGTTTGAACTTATTACATAGTGTATTACACAGGGAACAACAACCCGATCTTAGCTTTTCTCTGGGTTGTCAGGTTTTAGAAATATTTGCAATTATAGTCATTCGAGACTATTATCGTTCAGAGACATTTTTCAACATTTAGACAATCCCCAAATTGAAGTACAATTAATAAAACTGATGTAAAAAGATCGTTTATTATTATAAAAGTGCTTTTATTGATTCTATATTCTCTTTTGAACTCGACATATTTCCATTTTTAGGCTGAAAAATGATGGAAAAAGACGCTCTTCTTGAGACTATAATAACTTATTCATCATTCATAGTGATAAGGAGTAACATATTAAAGAAAAATATTATATCTTTTAAAGACTTTAGTCCGATTTGGTATCTTTTGAGTGATCCAATTTTTTAGGGGGGGTGTACAAGCAAATTTGCAACATAATCTTATATTTTGTACGATTTAAATGTCCTCATAATGACGTCATACCCCGTAATAAATAAAATCATAACATAATTAATATCGCACTTCGCACGAATTTAGATAAAATAATTGGTAATTACTATTAGGTGTATTTTAAATAATAAAATTATCTAGTCATCATGAATGGGTCTCCTAATTGTTATTTGTTTCTAACCTAGAATCCCCTTTCCAAATGAAGGAGTCCACTCTTCTTCCTTGTGAAGCCTTCTAGTTTTTCTTGGATGAATTTTCATTCTGTCCTCCCTTGTAGAAAACGGAGTTTCGAATAAGACTAAGAACATTTCTTGAGATGGATGATCAAATTAGAAGTATCTTCCTTTGGTCCTAATTCTTGGAGAACAAAAAAGTAAATTTCTTCAGGTATAAATGAAGAATGATCTTAGGCTTTAAAAATTGTCTAAGTAAAATTGCATTTCAATTTAAAATTGTAGTATATTTTAGTATTATGACTATATCTTCTCATTGTTGTAGTACCTAATTAACAAAATATTAATAAAATATTTCACATCTGGAGCATTTTATCTGAATCTGAAATTAAATGGATCCTGTCA